>NC_056733.1:1642919459-1643186959 GCF_019279795.1 Protopterus annectens
TGTGGGCTGCACATGGTAGTGTTGAGGCTGGTAAGACCATAGATGGGTATTCAGAGACCCTGTGTCTTAGCATGTCAGTACATTTACATACGGTTATGTTTCTGCAGGGGCAATGCCACACAGTGTAGAGTTGTTTCTAAGATGTCTATGTGCAGCTGGAGTGAAAGCATGCTAACAAACTTACTTTTCACACTGTCACTCTGCAGCAGTACAGAGTTTATACTACTGGTCTTACAAGGTGGTATTATAAACTCCATGAGATAAATAAAACAGTGCATGCCCTAGCGCAGATACTCTCTAGTGCTGCACAGGTACTGCATTCTGTGCTTGTCATACCACAGAGGCAGTTTAATCATTGATCATGTATCTGGTGCACCAAATGTCACTGTCACAAACAGCAATCCCTCACCATGCTCACAGTCAAGTACAACAACTTGGGGTACACACTCTACTGATCTGGCCAGACACCCTGCTCTGTATACATCTGTGTCACATAAATGAAGGGCTATAGTTGCCAACATGGTCATGAATCACTACTTGGGCATGGGCATGGTAGGGCAAGTGTAACACACAGCTAACTACATATCATTGAGATCAAGGTAGAATTTCTTTTGCTACCTGGACCTGAGATATAAGCACTGTAACTGATGTGGATGTCTGGAATCTTAGGAAAAGATGACAGCAATGATTTAATACATTACTTACATTTTCACAGTGTACTGCAGTTAATTTTACATTTTATAGCTCTGTATGATAGTTGTAATATATTACCTTTCAGGATGGTTGTAACACCATACTCTAAAGGTCTCCTATTTCATTGCAAATGTATCACCTTACTTTTATCCAAATACAGATGATGATAATTTCCATTGTCTGCTACATTTGTAGGTGTGATGTGTGCTGGCTTCCCTGCCTTGTCAATGAGGTTGGGTGGGGGTGCAACGTCCTTCATATCACAGTCATATTATGGGTTGGTTTCATGATGACTATGCATCACATTTTATAAGATGTTGCAGGTGGGATGCATATGACAGGCCTTGTGAGGAATGTGCTGGAGTGCATCATTGAAGCTGTCCAGATAGCATCTTCAATCAGATGAAGGCTTTACCTGTTAGCTATACCAATTTTGGCAGTATGGTAAATGCCAATTTTTAGACTATATTTGGCTACACTTTTGCAAGAAAGCTGCACCTAAATCCAAACTAAACATTGTCATATTACTGAAATGCCAAATGTGGTTCACTACATAGGCTGCAGACTAATGTCACAAGACTAGCATACAGCATGTCTTAGAGGGCAGAAGTCAAAGTAAAGGAAAAATGAGTGTGAGCTGTACTACAGTGTTAATATTGTTTGTGGAGTCTTTTCATAGTTTGGATCGTATCAGTTAAGTTTTTTTCTTTTTATCCTGACAGGGTAAAGCCAAATACTGTAGACAGGAATAACTCTCAACTTTGTTTCTCAAGAATTCTGGCCAAAGTAAAGATAATGGGAGGATGAGACCTAGGACCTGAATGAAGGACAGTTTTTAAATATTACTTTAATTCACATAAAAAGATAATAGAACAGCAGGATTTGTTACTACACCCATTTTTTGAATAATAAGAAGTAAGAAGTTAATGTCTGGCATTATTGACCAACTGTAAATCAAAAAAATTATGAGGGCATGCCAAAAACATGAGGCAAAATGTGGGACCATCTGTAAAATTCTGGACCACTGAGAAGTATGGTGAAAACACATTCAATGGTATTCCTTTCACTATAATGTAAACAGTTATAGGCCTCACAGATATTAGCAGGCATGTAATAAGGTAACTAGCCAGCACTGCCTAACAGACATCTATGTAGAATGTGTCCAAACTCAGACGTGTGGTATATGGCACCAGATTGTTGCCTATCAGCATCATAATTGCCATAGTGCTGTGAATGAAAAGTCACATTGTTGATCACATACTGCATGATAGTTAACTGAGTAGTAAGCACCCTTTCTGAGATGTGCAGCTGCATCAGTTGTTGTTTCCATATTAGTATGTGTGCTAGCCACTGTAGCAGGGATGCTTGGTAGGCAGAAGCTGTGTGGAAACCTTACGTCGTATGGGTAATATCTTCAGGTTTGTTGAGGACCCTTATATGTTGGTCTGGCTGGCTGATGATTGGGAAAAAAAGTAGGCCTTTGGAATTTGCCTGCTACCTCAATATTTGCAACATTTACAGCAAAACGTATTGACCTAGTTTGTAGAGGCTTTGCTGTAAGTCTTTCCACAAACAATTTTTTACAGACAACAAAATCAGCAAAGTTCATCTAGAGTACCTTCTGGCAAGGAGCAGAAACATTGGGGTTGAGGGGTTCTTCTACTATCATCCAAAGCCAATATATTCACGATTATAAATGGGAAATAATCCACATTTTTTCCATTTACAGTTGCATTACTGTCCACAGTAGTTTGTCTTTAAGTTTGTGAGCTGACTGAATTTTAGGTGCATCATAGTGAGTTCCTCTCACACTTCAAAAATCATATGTTTCCCTGCTGCAAGCACAATGTGTCATGGCAAATTATCATGTTCTTTCTGTTGCTGAGATATCCTATTTCTGAACTCCCTTTTTATGTTTATGAATCATGCACTGCCTTTGTACATGTTTTTTTCTGTGTGTGTGTGTGTGTGTGTGTGTGTGTGCAGTTGCTATGTACTACACACAAAGTTTGTGATAGTACCTTATCTAAATTAGATAAAAATGTGTATAGGATGACTTGTTAGAAATTTGGTTCCATGTCAGCTTTGGAGGGTTTCACTCTAAATTATTCTGTAGAAACAATAATTACCGCTTAAGCCCCTTGAACCAAATTAAGCAGTAAAGTCATAGAGCCAACCCATGTGACATCTCTAGAAGGATCTATTTTAAATGATTGCCTGCCTACAATGTTGGCTGTACATCTGTCCCAAAAGATTGAACAGCACGAACCTTGAAAACTACAACAACCAACAAAAACATTATTTACACAGGGGTCAAGTCTCCCCCCAGACACACATTAGACATGCCAACTCCAAGATCACACTACAGCTGATAATGGCAAAAAACTACTCTCACTGTACACAGTTTCAGACACCAATTATAGACATTTGTCAATGTTCTGTCTATTTAGTCTTCTGGCATTAATGTTTTGACAGATGAAAATTTGTGCATTCAATAATCTAACAGTGACTCATCTAGAAACATAAGAGGTCTTAAAATGCACGAGGAGGAAAAAAAAAAACATTTCCTAGAAGCTCATCTGTACTTTGGAAGCAGTCTTTCAATTTCAAGTCTTAAACTGTATTTTATTAGTCACAATAAGTGCTTTCAAACTTCATTTTTGAAAAATTTTTTTCAAGCAACGTGAATTATACTGACAGCACAAGAGCAAACACTCTAAAAGAAAGATAATATTATCCTCTCGATAAACCATAATTGCTCTGGCATGAAATAAAATCACCTGACTGGTAGACAAAAGCATGAAAGTTGCATTACACTTTGGTTAACAACAAGATTTGTTTCTCCTTTCCCATAACTGCCAGTTATTTGACCCATCTCTCTCATACAAAGTGCTTGTGTTAATCCCTCAGATTTCTTATAACCAAAGGCAGTCTTCAGGAAAGACATAGATCCATTGCTTTTCCATTCAAGAAGTTTAACATTCATCTAAAGACCATCTCTATATATGCAGAGCAAGCGTCCGGTAGTCTGTAACCAAAAATACTGAGACCATGTAATATACTAATTACTATGTTTCTACAGGATATTGTTAATATCATTCTTGAAACAGATGCCTTTCCTGATCTATGGAGGTTCTTTTGCATTATGCCTGTCTGTAATTCTGGCCCCAGGAACCGCTCTCTTTCCTTCAGACCTTATTTTAATATCACAGTTCTTTAAATTTCTATAGAAGCCAGCCTCATTTCAAATGAATGAACACAATACGATTATGGACTACTGTCTGGAAATATTATTCTTGCTAGACAGGGACTGGGACGTCTTCTAATTCACGGATTTTTCATTCCCTGATAGGAACAGACACACCATGTCTCCAAACAGTTAATTCCTGTTGATTCTTTTTACCTGAGGCTTCTGTGTTGCCCACCATTCTTATTTGGCAGACCCCACACATGAAACATTACTCATTGGTTCTCAAGCCATTTAGACAGAAAATTAAGGGTTACATTGATGTAGTCACTGTACACTTCCTTTCCCAATACTTTGCAAGTCCTGTAAGGGCTGGTCATGGGGCTTTTGATGTTTATAGTCTTCATTAATATCATTAATACCATCACTATTAGTCTTGTTTATCTCAAATCTCCCCAGACAACAGAGATTACCACAATCCATTTCCTTTACTGATTAATTAAGAAATGCTGTTTGATACTTAAAATGGCTTAGTGGTACTTCTTATGGTCCTAGTGTATCTCTTTCCTCTATGGGTTTCATTAGATGGATAAAATGAAAGTTTACTGACATCTGATATCCTTTTCTAGTAAAGTAGCATGTACTCATTCAAACTATTCAATATGGCTTATTAGATTTAGACTTATTCTCTCCAAGTAATATAAATATTCTTAAATTGATTTTAAACAAAATGTGTAGTGGCAGCATTTATATTATGTCATCGAAATCCGAAAACACTGAACACCATTTAATCGAACCTAAATAATCTAAGGCACACAATATTGAACATTCAGAACAGCAAATTCTTTCCCAGGGAAAATATTTGCTATTCCGAAACACATTCACACAACACAGGCACACCAAAAAAACAGCAATCCACACACTTACACTTAAAATCATACATCTAACCCTACACTAAACTATACAAACACTACTATCTATCCACTTATCTTAACCCAACCCTAACCCCTAGGTCCATCACTATTGCACACTCACCTTACCCACGACCTAACCCTAACTCACTTAACCCACCCCTAACCCTAAACTCTGTCACTATCGCACACTCACCTCACCAGCACCCTAACCCTAACTCACGTAACCCGCACCCTAAACCTAACGTCCACACAATCACACACTTACCTGAACCCTCGTAACTTTCCACCACAGTGCTAAAAATAGCGAAGCCACAGAAATGGACAACCAAATTATTTCCCTAAGAAAGAATTCAATGTTCTGCAGCTTCGCTATTTTTAGCATTCGATGCATAGGGTTCAAGATTGTGGCATTCGACGTTATCGGCTTTCGATAACATGATATGAACCCTAGTGGCATGCATCACTGTTGTATAAGACAACACCATTACCTCTCTTTATGAAATGCATATCTTTTCAAGTCAGCTGTAACTCTTGTCTTCAACCTGCTACTGTCCTTATCTTTCTTTAGAAATGTACTCCATTTTAAGACATTTATGATATCCTCCCCAGTCTTCCTCTCCATCCCTTTTAACTTTAAACCTTACTTGGAATGTTATTGGATGTGTGATGCTTTTATTTTCCTTGCAAAGAACTTCACAACAGCATATTTTATTAAGTACTTAAGTACTTAGCCCTTAGATTAAATAATAGAACTAACATCATCTTTTATAAATGCCCACTTAGTCTTCATTCACTTTTTTTCCCTTCCTCACTCTTCACCCCCCTCCTTTTTTCTACTTATCACCTCTTCCTCTTTTAATTACCCACTACCTAATCTAATTCTCTGCTTAGCATAACTTCTATTATCTACTGGTCCCCATACCTCTACCTACTCCGCCCCTCCATACTACTAATAGTATCTCTCTCCCTCTTATCCCCTTCTCTATAAAGCCTCCATAAAACTTTCTCCTGTTTACCTCATATCTACAAAACTAACACTTGACCCTCCATATGTCTGTCCTCCCATATTCCACATTGCTGTCATTAATCACCTCTATACTCACTCCAAACTTCTTCTGCCTCACTCACAGAGTTGACTAAAATGTTCTAATAATTTATTCACTCGTTTAAATGATTGTGCATACTCCTTACTATACTTATTTTATTTTCATTACATCTCAAAGCTGTACCATGCATCTAATATTTGTAAGACTTAAAATGTGATCTTCTTTATTATTTGTTTAATGATGTTATTTTGGAGCTTTTCTCCCAGGGCTTCCGCTGAAACAGGGCACAAGCTCAGATGGACTAACCCAGTCAGCAAATGTCAAATAAATAAATAAATAAAATAATTGGAAATATCACTGACTTGTGTATTATAGCCTATCAGCTTTTCATTTGAAAACTGGGTCAGTAGATAGGTTTTCTTCAATCCAGTGGAAATACATTAAGGATTTGTTTTTGTTCATTGTACAGGATAGAAACCTTATGTAGTTTAGAGAATGTTTGAGTGTTCATTTATTTTCCTTATATGGACACAGACAATGGGACAAACATCCTTGCTTCTGTATATAAGCAACACATTCTAAATACATTTTTATCAAGTATATGCTCTTTTCCTTTAAGTATCAAAGTTACTCAGCAAATATTTGATTGTTTTCCTGATCTTGCATGATCCCTCTTACTGGTGTTTGTTTCCATTTCTACTTTAGCCATTTTTATGCAATCCTAGAAGCTGGTGACTAGCAGTGTAATGGTATTCTATGCTGTTTTTATATTTTTCACAAGTTTTTGCTATAGCTTGAATGATCCTGAATGAAAAGTAACCATTTCATTCAGCTCACTTACCTGAAAAACAAACTTTTAAAAAGGGTCAGAAACATGTCAAGGAGGAATGCTATGAAGAGCATATTTTTATCAAGCTGTGAACATTCACTTGAATGTGTCCATGATGCCTTATTGTTGAGATATTTTAAGAAATATGAAAATTATGTTGATTTCCTTATTTATATAAATGATAGTTAATATCTCTCTGCTTGTAATAGAGACAGCCAGATACCAATGGCACTGTACTTCTCATTGTATAAGTGCTAAGCTAATATCCAAAGTCAAAGTAAACTTTGTTGTCATTTAGACCCACACATGAGTGCAGGCTAAATGAAATCTCATTGCTTCAAGCTCAATGTACAGACAAAAAACATATAAAAATATGACAATATAAATATAAAAATAGAACTACAGGCTATATATATGACATTAACATTGACACAAAAAACTGAACTACAGACTGTATATGACATTAACATTGAGACAACATCAGAGCATAATTACAATTTTTGTATGATTATCAATTGCAACAGGTGCAGTGGTGCAGCGGTAGTGTTGTCGCCTCACAGCAAGAGGTTCTTCGGTTTCATTCTCAGCTGCAGCGCCTTCTGTGCGGAGTGTACATGTTCTTCTTGTGTTCATGTGGGTTTCCTCCAGCTGCTCCGATTTTCTCCCACATTTCAAAGACGTGTCTGGAGCATTTCTCCCCGTGCCTTCGCTGAAAATTGGCTTTGTTCCAAGTCAGACTTTCCCAGTAAACAAATGTTAAATAAAATAAATAAACTTAGTATTGCACAGTATATATTGCAATTAGAGGCTTAAGCAGTGGTAGAGTAGAGAGCATTTTGCCTATTGCATGGAATGTAGTTTGTATTTCAAGTTATTGTACAAGAGTAATACGTATATGGTGAGCTATTGCACAAGAGAGAATGTAGTAATAAGTTATCGTACTTTAAGAAAAAGATATTTCCTTCAGCCTGTGTGGACACCATCTAGGTGACCTGTTGGCTCGTCTTGTTACTTAAGTTTAATAGTTTGATGGCCAGAGGAAAGAAGCTGTTTATGAATCTAGTCATTTTGCAACGTATGGTTCTGTAGTGCTTGCCTGAAGACAAACAGGAGACCAGTGCCTGAGCTGGGTGGGTATGGTCTTTAACAATCATTGTGGCTCTTCCAAGACATTGTGCAGAGTGCAGATCCTGTCCAGATGGAAGCAAGGACCTTATTATTCTGTCTGACACTTTCACCACCCTTTGGAGGGCTTTATGATCCATGTCCTTGCAGTTTCCATACCATACTGTGATATGGCTTGTCAAGATGCTCTCAATGGTGCCTCTATAGAAGGTTACGAGCACTGAAGATGGGAGGTTTGCTCTCCTCAAACTGCATAGGAAATGGAGTCTTTGTTGTGCTTTCTTGACAATGTGATTACTATTGATGGACCATGCAAAGTCTTCTCTGATGTATAGCTCTAGGAATTTGGTACTCTTCAGCCTTTGCACTGTTTCTCCCTTGATTGTGAGAAGGAGCTGTGTCACCCATTTTTTCCCGAAGTCTACAATTACTTCTTTGGTTTTGTTTATGTTCAGAGCCAGGTTACTGTTGTCACACCAGTCAATCAGATGTACTGTAACTATAGAGTTAGTACAATTATTAATAACATATAATAGGTGAGGCCATTTGCACCAACAGGCCAGTCACTAGTGGAGTCCAACAGGGATCCGTATTGGGTCTGCTCCTTTATGGCATCTCTTTCTCTGAAACGGAAGCAAATGGTGAAGGTTTATGGCTGAGTAAGTTTACAGATTATTGCAAGCTGGGAGTTATCATCAACATTTGCATTCTTTAAGAAGGTCTAGCTCTGACTAACAAATGGTGCTAAAGCATAATCTTAAACTCAATGCTATGAAATGCTTAACTGTAGCTTTTAGGAAGTCAGCCATCACAGCTAATTATCATGTTGATAATACTCCCCCTAAGAGTTGACCCAGTGGTCAGGGATCTGTGTACACACATAGACAGTAGCCTTACTTTTGACCACCACATGGCCACAGTGATGAGGAAATCTTTTATGTTGCACAACTTATAAGTAAGGGCATGACATCTTAGCTCCAAAGAGATCATTATACCGCTGTACTCTGCCCTTATCAGACCAATCATAGAGTACAGTGCTCCCTTTGGTATGTACCTGACCAGACGTATGCAGCAACTAGAGTGAGCTCAGAGGTTCCTTATGAAAAGAATACAAGGAATAACAAGCCTGTCTTATGCAAACTGCCTTAAAGCCCTTTCCCTCTACTCAGTCTCCCTTGGGTTACTCAGGAGTGAGTTTTGCCTGGCTTACAAGGCATCTGCCAACCCCACACTTATAATCTCCTTCATATTCATAAATCAAAGAGTACCAGGATTACAGTGTCTAGGAACCAGAATTATGTCTGTAACTTAAACAGAATATGCTGGAGAGACAGAGATGTGTCCCAAAGACTGGTTCTCCTGTGGAACAGGTTTCTCATACATGTGAAGCTGAGTTCATCTATTACCCATTTTAAATGCGATCTAGACCAGTGGATGGGCAATAGGAAATTTACACCAGGCCTGGCACCCATGTCTGTTATGAGTTGAGGTAGGTTATAAATACCTGGCTCTCAATGTCCAATTTGGATATAAGTCATCATTATTCTTACGGTAAAACTTGGCTATGCTTAGAAAGGTCCCCTGGGTCATTAGCCTTGTAACAATCCATGAATCTATATATGCAACACATAGTAGACCTCTACTTGAGTTTTTTACTTAATCCTGTAGCTGTAACTATGTTTGAAACAGTTTGAAACAGAAGATCAAAATTTGATTGTCTTCACCACTTCTGGGACACAGAGGGATTAAGTTCTGACTATGCCACATGGATTCTGTTTGAATAGTAGCTTAGGCACCAGTAGGATCTGGCAGGCAAGGATGGGAGTGGTCGGAAGTGATTGGTTCTTCCATTCTGGTGCTCTGGCATGTTATCTGGGTGTTACATAGCAGGAACAGTAGTTGCTGTACAGATCACTAGATGAGGAACTGAAAGCACAACTGCAAGTGGTCAAAACTTTCTCAGATAAAATAATAATGTCATTTGGTCTGGATAAATGTGGAAAAGCAACATTTAAAGCAGGAAGGCTGCAACATTAAGAAAATATCAAGCTGGAACAGGAATGTGATACAAAGGAACTTGAGAAGGAGAGAATGCATACATATTTGGGAATTGATGAAGGATCAACAGTAAAACACGAGCAAATGTGAATAAAACATATTAAGGAATACTTTAGAAAAATAATCCAACCAAGTTGCAGTAGCATAGGCAGCCATGAAACACAGAAATGTCAAACTCATGTAAAAAGTATTAAAACACAGTCCTTTATTTGTGCACAGAGGTAAGCGCTTTCACAATCGCTTCATCAGACTTGGTTGGATTATTTTGCTACTATTTTCTTAGTAGCAAGGCATTTGTTCTGTTGGGTGTTATCTGCTTCGTAATATTTTAGAAAAGTAAAATTAACAGTGTAAACAGCCCTGACATCTGAGAACAAAGACCAATCCATAAATCAATGTGCTCTTCCTTTTCTAACTTACAGTTCTGGGGTGATTGACTGTCCCCAAAAGGTATTGGATCAGTGGGACAGTAAAACAAGAAAAATGCTTCATGATTATGAAATGATTTATAAAAATCAGTGTATACCAAGATTATATATTCCTCGTTCTGAAGGAGGTATCGGGCCCTTTGAAGTTGATTACATGTATACATCTGCAATCAAAGGACTGCATACATATCTGCTGACCTCACAAGATCCAATCATAGGTAAAGTTTTAAAACATGAGGAAAATAAGTCTAAGATGACTTCCCTGCTTAGTTTAGTAGAAGCATATCGGTGTCAAGCAGGAATGGAAGTCAAATCAGAAGTAAACAAAAATCAGGCAGCAACTGAATGTGCCAAAAAATGCAAAAGAAAGCATAGAAGGTGAAGGATCTTGTTGCTGGGTGTGATACACTAATGGCAGAAGGACTGTATACTGAAAGGCATAATAATGTGGCAAGACTGTTGTATTGGGGATTGTACAAACATTATAATATTGAAGTAGCTGAGAAGCATTGGAAACATAGGCCACAAATTATTACAGAAAATTATGAAGTTTATATCACATGGGATCACCCATTACCAAAAGTTAAAAAATAGTTGTGAGAAAACCAGATATAGTAATCCATGAAAAGAAGAAAAAAGTAGCTTTGATCACTGAAATTGTTACACCCAGTGATTACAGTGTCTTACATATACAGAGACACAAAGTCATAAAATACCAGGATTTGCGGGCAGAAATGTGGGTAATGTGGAAGAAGTATACCCAGACAGTTCCAATAATAGCAGCATCTCATAAAAAAGACTTTACAGTTGTATTTATCCATGTTATTGATACATGTAACTCCATATGAATTGCAGAAGTAGTCAATTCTGGGCACATTGTGGGTGCTGTGAAGAGCACTTTAGGCTAAAATCAAAGACTGAAACAATACTAATTTCATGAACTTTAATCATACTTTGACTTAGGAATGGGGTCCCTTCCCATCATGGTATTAGAAACCCAAAAGACCATAATAAATTAAAAAGTGAGAACACTAGGTTTCACCGTATGTACTTTGAGCCTAGCAAGCCTGCACTGCCATGAATGGCTCACACAGTACCCAGGGTACTTTAGCACATGGCAAGATACTCCCTCTCAGAAAGTTCCATAGTGAAGCTCAGAAGAGCTGCTGCCAGGAGGGGGTACTCCACTGGTAGACCACCTTGCAGCATCAGTAAGCAGGCTAACTCTCTACCACCTGACTCTTACCATAAGTTAATGAAAGATCTGCAGTTAGAAACGAATAGGCCTTAGGGCCTCCATCCCACCTGGTTATTCTTGGCTACTGTGACTACAAAATGAATGAACCCATTAGGTCAGATAAAGTATCTATTGGGATTGGTCATCTTGGAGGGGTTAAAAAATTATATTGTCTTACTTTTGCAATATGCGAAGACATATAAACCACCATCATATACAGTAGCTTGTCAGTTGAATGAGAATGGTACATTGACAAGACAGATGAGTATGGAGTATAATAAAAAGAATTAGTAGCTTATTGTGATCAGATTGAAATTCATGTACAGTAAACTGTTGGATTTGATTCATAAAGTACCATGATGCACATCTCTGGTGGTTTCAGTGGCATAGCTCTCAGCAAAGCTACACAAGAATTCTCAATAGTCTGTGTCTATTTCCCAGTTTAATTTCTCCAGGTCTTTTGGGTTTGTAATGCCATGATGGGAATGGACCCTATTCCTATTTCAAAGTATGATTATAAAGTTCATGAAATTAGTATTGTTTCAATCTTTGAGGTTCAACAGAAGTGCTCTTCGCAGCATCTGCAATGTGCCCAGTTTTGACAATGTGTCTGTGTGCATGCGTTTGCAATTTACGTGTCATGTAATGAAAGGTTATTATTATTCAAACATGTCAACAACTGCTTCATTTTAAAGCAAATTTCCACCTCCAAAAAAAAAATGCAGAAATCTATTCACTATGATTAATCATGTGTAGTTCAGTTTACTAATAATGAATTACTAAGAAATTGACTGCTTTAAAACATTACATTCTCCACAAAAGCAATACTAGAACTGCCACAAAGTTTTTTGATGGGAGAAATTTCACTCTGAACTACCAGTATGAGCATACATTCCCACACTCCCAGTCTCCACATAAACCAATTCCAAGTTAATGCAAAGTCAGAAACAAAAGATAAAAAGTGGTACTCTAAAATGTTAACCCAGCAACTTTCCTTTGTCAATGTTCTCTAACTCTTTCTGATAGTAAGTATAGTGAGCAACAAACTCTAGGATTTCCAGAAAAAAATGCTAAGCAGAAAAGGAAATCGCAGCTACATACACCATTTAAAAGCATAGCAGGTCTTCCTAAAGAACCAGTAGTGGCCTCAAAGCAAAATGGATATGTAAATCCACATGTAAATATGTCATCCCCTTTGGTAAAAACTCTGTACCCTTGAACTACCACATAGCTGGTAGTCTACGTAACGCCGAAAATGTGATAAGACACCTTAGGACACAGGTGGACGGTAGTCTCTCCTTTGATAATCACATCACCACAGTGGTCAGGAAATCCTTCTACGTGGCTCACCTCATCACAAAATGTTTCTCATCCAGAAAAAAAGAGGTCATCGTTCCCCTCTACTCATCAATCATTAGACCCATTATAGAGTACAACGCCCCTTTTGGTATGTACCTCACAAGACATCTACAACAACTGGAAAGGCCACAGAAATATCGCACAAAGAGGATTACTGGCTTCAAACAGATGCCCTATGCAGACCATCTCAAAAAACTCCAGCTTTACTCCGTCGCATATCGCCTACTCAGAGGCGATCTCTGCCTAACATACAAAGCTATGTCAAACCCAGAGCTGTTGGACATGCTTCACTTAAAGAAATCCCAATCCCACCAAGCTACATGCTCTAGTGACCTAAACCTTGTCACCACAATAAACAGAACATGCTGTTGGGATAGATTCCTGTCCCAGAGACTTCCCATACTCTGGAACAGACTAACTATCTATCTATGTCAAATAGAGCTCCTCATTAGCACTCTTCAAGAAAAATCTTCATGATTGGATGGGAAATGGGAAATTCACCCCAGGGATCACTTCTGTGGCTTTGCTCGACAGGGGCACAGGAAAATAATTTTCTTGGGTGGCGAAAGCTAGGGTAGCTTTTTGGCTAGGCTTATATAGGCCCTAGGGCCAATAGCCTAGTACCTATCTGTGAATCTATGAAAAAAAAAATGTTAAAAGCATTCATGGCACATTGGGAGTACAAAGCATCCTCATGTGCATGCATGAGCCCATTAAAAAATAAATAAATACATAAAATAGCATCAAGTGAATTAAATCTGATTACTGTGTAGTTGCTGGCATGTACTTGGATGTCCACATGGACAGTACATCAGTAAAATGTCCACACACAGAAACTGGAGATAACAGACAGAACACAAATGAAGTTCCGTACTACAATTATGTTGTTTGAAAAGGTAAACAAAATCATTTTATAAACATTATTTTATAATAGCAGTATCTGTTTGGGGTTCCAATTATGTTGTTGAATCCCTGAAACTTCAAACCTGAGAACGTCACACTCAGATGTTCGAAGTTTCAAGAATATGAACGTAAAAGAAATAAATAAATACAAACCCTAAAACCTACCTAACTGTTGCAAGCAGGGGGGCAAGCCCCTGCTTGCAATACTTTATTTATTGTTTTTTGTTTTTTTTTTTTTTTACTTCGAACATAAGGGTTCGACCTTATGGTGTTCGAAGTTTCAGAACTTCGATAACATAATAGGAACCCTATATTTGTATGTGACTACTGCTTGCGTACAAGAAGGTGGCTTTGTTTGGTCACAAGGGTGAAGGCCTTGTGACTAAATAAGAACAGCTGTGGGAAGATCCTGCTTTACCTACATTCAAATATTATATAATGCTTAAACGTATTTCCTTTCTATGTGATTGTAATGAGAAATTATTTGTGTACCACTTGACCATGCACAGGGAAAGATTAAGGGGTTTAAGTGTATGAATGGTCTACAGTGGCATAGCTAATAATGTAAGTATATATTCTGTTGCTGAGGACCTGTGTTCAATTATTTGTATACTGTGATAGTGTTGAAAGGATATATACACACATCACACTTTTCTAACTGTAATTATTTATTTTTATATGCAGTAAATCACTCATTGGGTAAAAGTAGTAGGTATTCTTAGAATATCAAAATTACCATTTGATCAGGGGCAAATTGGATAATATGACTGCATTTGCATTTTAAAACTTGTGATTTGGTACCAGAAGAATCATTTGGTTCTTTTTCGGATTTGTTTGCATGGTTCTTATAATAGACACACCACATTCATGTGCAATTTCAATAAATTGTTTTTATTCTACTGATCCACAGAAAAATGAAATGTTATAGCCAATGCTAATTATACTTACCAGAATGCAAACCTCATAAACTGTGGGTACTCAGCAGGTTTATGAAGCATTACTCTAAGAAATGGGATCACGATGGTTTAAATGATCTTGGCACAGATGATAAGATTTTGAAATCCAGTTAGTAAGTGATGTATGGTTGTCTTTGCTGAATTTTAGGTAGGCAACTCTTTACTAATTAAATGCCTTGATAAGGTCAAAGCTGTCGTAATCAAAGAGTAATCTTGCAGGATGAGAATACGTTTCTCTTCAGTGAAAGTTTGTTATGAAATTTGAAAACTGGAATAACATTTAGACAGGAAGTTCAGCAAGAATTCCATAGGGAAAACATTTTCCTATGACTTGCGTTTAAGAAATCTGGTTCACTGTTGAGATGTTGCTTTAATTTAGAGTTAATAAACTATTTATAGGCCCCTGGAGCATGTGAAGTCAATATGCATGTTCAACTTTGTTTAGAAAAATGCATTTCAAAATCAATTAAGTGCAACTTTGTACACTTATACTGCAACTAAAATGAATTTGTTGCTGTTTAGCCAAGTTGTTTAGTTAGACTGATATTAAAAATATATAACAGATAAATGTTCTTGTCAGATTTAAAACATATTTTCATGTAATTGCTCTTTTTATAGGCTTACAAATGTTGTTTAACAATGTTTACTTCCTTCATCTCCATATAGAGACATCCTGCTGGGACTTCTAATCACACATCAGAAGATTCTGTCACCTCCCTCAGCAACCCTAGAAACTTATTATAAAAAAACAGTAATAAAATGCCAAACTAATTTTGTATGAAAGCAGAAAAATGGAATTCAGCAGATCAGGATGCTTTTTTAATGAATAACAGTTTTACATCACCAATATTTGTATATGAATACCAGTTTTAAATTCTCATAGTTTGTATACTTCCCACCAGAAAGCATTGTATTCCCTTAACCATAATCAACTCATAAATAAAAACACTGATTATGGAGGCTACCGGCACACTAGGGCACTATTCAAAAATATTACAAGCTGTCAGTGATTGTTCTGTCCATAACACTTCACTAAAGTAACATATTAAACCTTATTATTATATTAAATCTTTGCCTGATGAAATAAAGTATCTTGTTCATCAGGAGAGGCAGCACATTATCAAAATTAAAACAAATCTAAGCCATGTAGCTGTTTAAGTGCAGGAGTAGAACTTAAAAATGTCTTCTTTGGTCCCAGTTTAGCATGCAGTTGCATGGAAAGTAGCTCTTTCTTTTATAGTTCTTTTAATCTATTAATTATTTTTGCACACGAGTCAAAAGAGGTAAGGAATTTCCTAATTTAGTCAGGTATGGAATGGTAAGGTTTGCCTGCATAACTTCCCAGACTGGGTCTTTCTTGCAGTTAAATAAGATATTTAAGCAGCCAGCTACAAATGTTAATTTAGCTTTAGTTTATTTATAATAGAATGATTCCCAATTAACATTTACAATGTACATGCACATTGGCCATAGCAATCAGTTTGCTCATTGTAAATCCAACATTATCCACAATGGTAAGTCATCTAGTAAGAAATAGCTATTCACTAAAAAAGGGGAAAAACACAGCCAATGTATTCTTTTCCCAGCTAAGTAGAGAAATGAAAAACAATTTATTTTCCATCATCCTCAAAGGCACATAAAAAGGGATACGTCAAAAGCTTAAAAAACTCTCTGCCAGGATATTAGGAGTCTACAGGCATCCTCACGGAAAAGTAAGACACATTTCTTCTAAGTCTTAAAAAGATAGAAAGACAAAACACAAACTGTTTATTACAGTGCTCTGTAATTTTTGACAAGTATATACAGCATATTGCAAATATGCAGTGCATTATGAACCTATCCCATCCAGAGAAGATAACAGAGAAAAAATACCAAAGCAAGAAGTTTGGAGATGTAATGGCTTTACATAAAAAGGTAAACAATTTTTTTCTTCTTCTTTCTTTTTAATAACAGCATTGCATAATAACACTAATGCACTCATGTATGGGTAATGATGATTTATCCGGGTCTATATTATAACATCAAAGTCTGAAAACTTTGAATGTTATAATATCAAACCATTTCCATCGAAACTCCGTAACAGAGAACACTCAGAATAGCGAATTTTTTCCCAGGGAAAAAATTTGCTGTTCCGACACACATACACGCAACACAAGCACACCAAAATAAATAATCCACACACGTATACTTCACAAAACCCTACACTAAACCATACATACACTACTAGCTATCCACTTACATTCACCCAACCCTAACCCTAAGGTCCGTAACTACCGCACACTCACCTTACCCGCTCCCTAACCCCAAGATCCCTATTGCACACTCACCTTCATTCGCATACTTACCTTAACCCGGTCCGTAACCATCGCTCCACAGTCGAAGAAATAGCAAAACTGCAGAAACAGCCCACCGAATACTTTCCCTAGTAAAGTATTTGATATTCTGCAGCTTCGCTATTTTCAGCGTTCGATGGAAATGGTTCGATATTATAACATTCAAAGTTTTCAGACTTCAATGCTATAATATAGATCCGATTTAGCCATGGCTGGATAACTCATTTGATTATATGATTGATTCATGCCAATCATGGGTAAACAAAGCATTGACCACACCTGGCCATGGATTATTGCTAAAGTAAAGCATTGCAATTCAAAATGTGTCACACTGACATACTAATAATGAATTAATTGGATGTTGCAGTGGTGCATCGGTACTATTGTTGCCTCACAGTAATAGGTTATCTGGTTCAGTTCTCAGCTAGAGTGCCTTCTGTGCAGAGTCTGCATGTCCTCCCTGCATTCATGCGGGTTTCTTCCAGGTGCTCCGGTTTCCTCCCATGTTCAAAGACATGCATCTGGAGCATTTCTCCCCAGGCCTCCACTGAAAACTGGCTACATTCCAAGTCAGACTTACCCAGTTAACAAATGTAAAATAAATAAAATGGTAATATCAGCAGCAAGAATTCATCACTGTTGTGTCACTCTTTATTGTTGAATGAAACACCACATTTGCGATGTACAGAAGGATAACTCAAAGCCAGTTGTAAAGTGCCAAAGCTTTATTCGAAAATTGAGCGTTTTCATTCTTACTGTTTTCAGAACTTCACCAGAACTAAAATCATACATTAAAACACTGTTTAAATAACCCAACAAGAGGTCACGCTCCAGGGGCTTACACCTCAGCACAGACATTTATAGGACATGCTGGAGGGACACATTTCTATCCCAGACGCTACCTTCACTCTGGAATGGGATCCCAGTCTCGCATAGGCTGAGCTCCCCACTGACCCCCTACAGGAGACATATTGACGAGTGGATGGGTGATCGTATGTTTACCCCTGGAATCTCTTCTGGGTCCCTGCTGGACAGAGGCACAATAAAGCAAACATAAAAGGCCTATCTTGTGTGACCTACTATTCACAGGCACAGTCTACTAATCTAACAGGGCTGCGAAAGCCAAACACACTCTGGCTAGGCTTATATAAAAGTCACTTGATAAAAAGAACAAATAAAATCACAAACTGTCAAAATGTTTCAATTTTAAAATTGAATTAATTGAAACAGTCTCATTCAAACAAGAGTAGATTGTGACATTTAACTCAGTTTGCTACCTCAGTTCACAAGCATCCAAATGTTCATCCATAATCCTACTCTGAATGCCATTCCTAACTTGTTCAATAATTAAAAAACCAAAGCTGTATCACAAACCTATTTGTAAAGAGCATTGTTTGTTTTTCCTAATATCTGAATAAAGCGCATATATATATATATATATATATATATATATATATATATATATATATATATATATATATATATAAATGATCTCAATCTCCTAGAGGTTTTCACACATAAAAGATGGGGCATTGTAAACACTGGGCTAAGTGTACCACGTTTGTAGAACTATAATTGAAATGATAGCTCTGAAATAGTGTTGACCGCTAATTTCTCCTGAGGGATGAGAGGGGTTTATACAGGAGAAAAGGGGAAAAATGTAAATCACCCTTGCTGGTTATTTAAATAGCAACCCCGCTTTGTCAGTTGACCTGGTTAAGGGGAACAAATGAGCTGATTGGCTGAGAGGAGTCTGATGGATGACAGCAGGGGTAAGAACCCTAGGGGAAAAAAATAATACTATTTTTTTGCTGGCACTTACCCCATAACTCTGCTGTTACCCATTGCCTAGGCTCATACCAAACATATTCTATTTTTGCATTTATCTTGGCTATGTCTTCATAGCTTGTCATATTTTATTTATTTAGCATTTATTAAGTGGAAAAGTCAGACTTGGAACGAAGCCAATTTTCAGGGGAGACCTGGGGAGAAATGCTCCAGATGCATGTCTTTGTAACGTGGGAGGACACTGGAACACCTGGAGGAAAGCCACATAAATGCAGAGAGGACATGCAGACTCAGCACAGAAGGCACTCCAAACCAGAATTGAACTAGAGAACTTCTTGCTGTGAGGACACAATGCTACCACTGCACCAAGAATGCCTCCTAAATAACACAAAACATGACCTATCTGAACCTTTGGAGTCACTGTTTAACCAAATCTTCTAGACAGGGTTTATGCTAGATGAATGGAGGACTGCAATGGTCAACCCTCTGCACAAGAGTGGACCATTAATGGACTATGGGATCTACAGTCCTATAATACTTGACTAGTCTGATATGCAATGTCATGAAAATAATTATTATGGATATGATTATTAATGACAAAGAAACCTTCAGACACTGGATCCAAGCTGTTTTGGTGTTGTCAAAGGCAGATCATACCTAGTCAGCCTGGTGGACTTAATTGAAAAGGTCACCAAGTCAATGAATGAGGGAAGATGGTGCATACTGTATATTTAAACCTGTCTAAGTCATTTAATACAGTAATACACCTGGTCATTGTAAACAAATTCAAAGAATTAGGCATTATTCCCTATGTTATGGGGTAGACAGTCAGCTGGCTCTCAGATAGTATCCATAAAATTAGGATGGGGTGATCACCTCTACAAACAGGCTGGTCACTAGTGTAGTCCCCTTGTACTCTGTGGTGGTTTGCTCCTTTTTTGGCATTTACTTCTCAAAAGTCAAAGCCACTGCCAAAGGCCTCTAGCTGACCAGGTTTGCAGATGACAGCAAACTAGGAGCATTAACAGAATCCCCACAAGACATTAAACATCCTACAGGAAGGACAAATACAGACAAAGGACTGCTGCCAAAGGTATGGCATAAAACTCGGTGTCAAGAAATGCATAATAGTAATCTTTGGGAAGCTGACAGCTCTAGAAACTTCCTCATTAAAATCACTTTCTTAAGAGTGGACCCAGTAGTCAGGAATTCGGTGACAGAAATGGATAGTAACCTGGCTTTTGACCAGCATGTGTCTAAGGCAATAAGGAAACCATTCTATGTTGTTCAACTTATAAGCAAGATCATGGCATCTAAGTCCAAGGAGGTCAACTTTCCTCTCATTTGGGCTTCATCGGGCCCATCATTGAGTACAAAGGCTCCTTCGATATGTACCTGAACAGGCACATGCAGCAACTGAATCATCCATAGAGGTTTAGTCAATTACAGTATACTAAGTTTCCTACAGACTGTTGAGAGGTGATCTGTACCTGGCTCACATGGTATGCTAGGATCCCACTCTGATGAACCTTGGCACATCTGCAAAACCAATAGCATCAGAAATATTCAATCTAGGAACTTGACCCTTATTTGCAACATAAATAGGACACGATGGAGGGACAGGTATGTGTCTCAGGGAATTCCCCTCCTTTGGAACAGGCTTCCTATTCAAGCATAACCTGGACCAGTTGACGTAAAGTAGGAAATACACTCCAGGTCTAGCACCTATGTCTTTAATGTACAGAGGCAGTCTTTAAATCATAACCTAGCTTACATATCACTTTTAAAAATTATCTCCCAGGGCTCAAAAACTTTGCAGAATACATTTGAGATGCATAGCTAGGCTTTTAAAGGCACCAGTCATCATGAACTTATGAACCTATAGCCATACATAACGATTACCAGTGCTACTATCTTTTGTTTATTTTATTTTATTTTTATTTTACATTTGTTTACCGGGATGTTCCAACTGGGACAGAACCCATTTTCAGCAGACGACCAAAGAGAAAATCTCCAGTCAAATTCTTAACATAAAAACATAGTAATAACATATTAACAAAACAGAACATGACATGCATAACATATGTATATACAAAACATCTGGTTACAAACAGGAGCAAATTATTTTATGAAAAAAAAAATTTACAACAAAAATAGTAGTTAACAGAGATGTCATAGTCCATGTTGGTGTGAATGACTTGAGACGTACCTCACTGGACTATATGAAAAGAGACATGATCACAGAATATGTGTCCCAGACAGGTATGGTTCTAGCATTAAGGAGTATTCTGCCGTCACCCAGAATGATGCTTCAATACAAACAGAAAATGATTGATTTTAACAAACTGGCTTAGTTTCTAGTGTCATTTCAAGGGGATCCAGTACCTGACAGCCTGGGATGACATGATTGACAAACCACAATGCTTTTTTTGCCAGAGATGGCCTGCATCTGTCTCCCTTGGACTTCAGGCTCCTAGCAAAGACTCTTGCCTCCCCCATAGTGCCTTTTCTAGGCAATGCCATAAGATCAAGACAACCAACATAAAAAATTTCACAGAAAAGTAAATTAAAGGTCATGCTGCTAAATGCTAGGAGTCTAAACACGAATCTATACTCATTGCAAGCATTCCTAACCCTGGAAGATGCTGATATTTGTGCAGTCACAGAAACCTGGCTCAAAGCTGTGGAGAGCACCCCAGCCATACCAGGTTACTCATCCTATCCTAAATTCAGACCCCAAACCATGGGCAGCAAAGCAAAAAGAGGTAGAGTTGCAATGTATATAAAAGACATACACACCTCCAGGCTGGTCAAACAGTATGATGTACAGGAGATTAATAAACGACAAGACTCCGATTCAAATCATAGCTAGCTATAGGCCCCCAACTTTGACTGAAGATGCCCATTCCACCTATCTGGACCTCTTCAAATCTATCAAGATTCAGTCCTTTACCCTGATCCTGGGTGACTTTAACTATCCAACCATAGATTGTAAGAAATACTCATGCCAAAACACAAATGCCCAGAGATTCCTTGATTTCTTCAATGCAAATGCCTAGGACCAGTTGGTCGACACCCCCACAAGAGTTGAAAATATCTTGAACTTGGTATTAACTAACATGAGTAACCATTGCAGCATTCCTACAGTGTCATCATCCCTGGTAAGATCCAACCACAAAACGGTCACTTTCAAAGTCATTATCTCCCCTGAACCCCCCAGCTAGGGTCAAACAAAAAAACTTCTCCAAAGCTGATTACAACCTCTTGAATGAAGGTAAAAACAGCCTCACAGCCCCCTGCCCCACCATAGGAACTGGTACATATGACCAAACCGACACCAAAGTACTATACAAGCATTTATATAGCTGCATGGAATTAGGAATACCCAAAAAGATCAAATTATTCTCCTCAAGGAAGAGTAAACCTGTCTGGTGGACATCTGCAATAAATAAACTCTATAATAAAAGGAAAAAATGCTATCCAGGACCAAGAAAGAGCAGGTGCCTAATTGGAAGCGATCTCTCCTTAGCCTGAATAAGAAAATAAGAGCACCAGTGAAATCCTCCAAAGCAAACTTTGAGTCCAAACTGGCCACATCTACTAGAGATAATCATAAGGCCTTCTTCACATATGTCCTTAATCTCAAAGGAAGCACCCAGATCTGCTCAGTACTGGTGGTTAATGGCACCACATATACAAATGTTGTAGATATAGCAAACCTGCTGACAGACAGGTTCAGTGAAAACTTCACCCCTCTGTCCCCCATCAGTAAATCAGGACATCTCCAGCACCTGACCCCCTCCCCTAATTTCTAGGGAGTAAGTCATTACTGCCCTCTCAAAGGCAAAAAATACAGCCTCCATGGGACCCAACAACATCCCAGGCTGCACCTACATGAACTCAGGCAGGAGCCTGCAGCACCATTAGCCACCGTATTCAACCAAAGCCTGGCAGTACTGGCTTTATACCAGCTGAGTGGAGGACAGCCAATGTCATCCCTTTGAACAAAGGTGGAGCGTCCAGCAATACAAGAAATTATAGAGCCATCAACCTAACTAGCCTGATCTACAAGGCCATGGAGCAGATTATCATGGACCTCCCAGAGTCTCCCCCATCTGTGGAATAGGCTCCCTCCCCACGTCAAGCAGAGTACCTCATTATCCCTTTTTAAGCACAACCTGGATAACTGGATGGGAAACAGAAAATACACTCCTGGGATTCTACCTGTGTCCCTTGTCTAAGCATGTGCTAAACTCTTGGCTAGGCTTATAAGGCCCTCAGGGCCAATAACCTAGTAACCTCCTATAATCCTATGATACCATGGAGTGCTCTCCAGTGAATCATGAAAACTATATAAAAAGTATAACATACAAAATTTTAATAGATGTTGATAGCCTTTCAGACACAGCAGACCTGGTGCACATACCCATGCACATATATAACCACAAGTCAGGTTTTAGTGAAGAAGGTATTACAGTTAACTTTGTAAAGGGGAGAAGTGTTTCTATTAAAGAAGAGTAGAGAGAAGAGTGAGCAACTAGTACAAACAGCAGTTTACATCAGTGAAAAAGTTATCTCAGTCAGCAGTTATGCAGTCACATAAATATAAATTACAGAGGAGCACTTTATCCTAGGACTGCTAAGTTACACTACTAACAGCACTCTGGTAAATATTAATTAAAGAAAGTTATTAGCCAACCAGTAAGAGCAAACCACACAGAGCTTACTATCTTTACCACACACTAGATTTGAAATGATAAAATATACAGCATTAGCATTTCTAGTATTAAATTGTCATCTTCCCATTAGCAGACTATAAATTACATCCCTTGTTTGTCAGCGCTACATAAGTTGCAACACTAGACGTTACATTGCCTCTATAGTCACACCATGAGTTAGAAGCACTTATATGACTAAAACATTAATGACAACTACTTTTCTATCACTTACAACATATTAGGCTCATAATATGCAGTTGTACAAAGATCACTTTTTATACAGTTTAAACTTACTGGAGAGACACAGTACGTTTGGTAGGACATGAAACAGGGTCAGATGTAATTTAAAATGGCGCTTTAATACAGGTAGTATTTATCAACTATGTGCTGAGCCAGAGGAAATAAACAGGCGGAGTGGGAGTGGGGTCAGAAAGTGGTGTGTGATGTAGTTCTTATGTCAAGTTCCAAGATGGAGCAGATTTTAGGTGAGAAGAGAAAAAAAAAACAATCACTATTATCTACCGACTGGCTCCACTATGCAGCTCTGTTTACACGAGGTGTCTGCAAGCAGTAAATCAAATTCCAAGTATTGAACAGCTAGTTATATGTCATTTGTATCAAATAGTTCAATTTGCACATATTTTATAAGTGATGTAACAATGTTACACAATACACGCACCTTTTGCAGCCTTAATGTATTGCTATTGGTAGATGAATGTGCTGGCCACTGTTATTACCTATGTGCAACAATAGGAGTCCTTTTGAAGTCTAGTGAAGTTTTACTTATTTATGGTAACTGAAAGGGAGGAAATAATAATTAATTGTCTGAATGGCTATCAACATGTATGAACATTTTAAACACTTCTCCCCTTTATGAAGTTAACTGCAGTACCTTCTTCACTGAAACCTGACCTGCGGTTATATATGGGCATGGGCTACACACACCAGGTCTGCTCTTTCAGAAAGGCTATCAACATCTATTAAAATTTTAAACATTATCCCCTTTACAAAGTTGACTGTAATACCGTCTTCACTAAAACCTGACTTGTGGTTATATTTGTGCATGGGTATGTGCACCAGTTCTGCTGTGTTTGAAAGGCTATCAACATCTATTAAAATTTTGTATGTTATACTTTTTATATAATTTTCATGATTCCCTGGTGAGCACACCGCTTAGGTATGTGAGCAGTGCCACCCCCACCACCTCTCATTACATATTATTGCCTCCCTTTCAGTTAACCTAAATAGCTATAACTTACCTAGACTTCTAAAGGACTCCCATTGTTGCAAGTAGGCTATAACAGTGTTATTTTACAATAGTGAGGCCTCTTCTATACACTAACTATATTAACTTGAAAGTATGAATTGTTGAATTGTCACTCTTTGCTTAAAAAACAAATTACTTGAAAATACAAATTCATATATATCTCTCTTTAAAAAGTAATTTGTCTGTGAAACATAACTCCGTAAAGCAATTTTGAGTATGCGTCATACAATATCAATTTTTCCAGACCCCCTTTGAAAATGAACATTGTCAAATAGGCCTAGCACTGTTAACAAAATGCAACTAACAATATATACATAAATAATTAAATACATACATGCATTTTAGATCAATTGCAGGTTTACTTAGTGTTAGATTTCCTACAGCAGAAGAATGTAACTCTAAACTATTTAACAATCGTCTTATTACACTTATATATAAAACCATTATTCATTCGTACTTATGCCTGTCGACCAAATGGATGTATACCATATATATATATATATATATATATATATATATATATATACATATATGTATATATATATATATATATATATATATATATATATATATATATATATATATATATGTATATATATATATATATATGTAGATAGATAGATATGTGTGTGTGTGTGACAAACATGCATACATATATATCTATATCTATATATATCTATATAGCCATCCATCTATATGTGTGTGTGTGTGTGTGTGTGTGTGTGTGTGTGTGTGTGTGTGTGTATATATATATATATATATATATATATATATATATATATATATATATATGTATATGTATATATATGGGTCTACCTGAGATGGTCGACAGGCCATATGATTGAAACTCATTTGGTCGACAGTTCACTTGGTCGACAGGCAGATTTGCCCCCCTCCCCAATATTGTGCGACCCTGGAGTTGATATATATAGTTAGGGGGGGGGCAAAGCCCCCCACATAACATGCTTGTTGACCAAATGAACTGTCGACCAAATGAGTTTCGATCATATGGCCTGTCAACCATCTCAGGTAGACCCATAGATATATATATATATATATATATATATATATATACATATATATATATATATATAAAATATATTTATTTTATTTTTCATTAATGTACCTGGAGAGTCCAAATGAGCATGAATCCCATTTTCAGTGGATGCCCGGGGACAAAAGCTCCACAGTGATTAGTACAATAAATGTAACAAAAACACGGGTTAATTAAGTACAAAAGTAATATATGAAGAGCACAAATGTACAATAAAATACATGGGCATACAGTACTGTTGTTGGGTGTTACAGTCAGTTATTTGGTGACAATTAATATAATGGCTAGCACATAGATACAATAAAATTGCATGTTATTTGAGTACAGAGCAGAAGTAAGGAGGTGATGTATGTGTTTTCTCATTATATATATATATATATATATATATATATATATATATATATATATATATATATATGTACACATATATGTAAAGGGGTATAGGGGGCACATTTCCCCAATATCAGAGGATGCAGGATGTAAAGCTCCCCTGAAAAAATCATCTAAAAATGTAACAGTCAATTTCAGAATGTGCTGCATGTAGGGGCATGCTGGGAATCATCCACAGAAATGGAAGTCATCTAAAGCAGCTGTGAGAATCGCAGTACTAAAAAGTTATATTGCTTACTTTTCTGTTTAATTATTTCTTCATTTTTTTAAATCCTACCAGTTTCTGTACTGAGTTCACAGTCTGCTTTAGACATCTGACTGGCTTGTTTTTCATCTTTTCATTTCAATCAATTAAACAGTGCCTGGGAAGATGGTGGAAGATACTGCAAGCTGTGTGAATGCTTATGCTGACATCAAAGCAGCCCTGCCAAATTTGACATTGTTTATGCAAACAGTGTTAGATGATACTGCTCAGATGAGAGAGCCGAGTATCAGTGGAGAGGCTGCTGTTTTGAAATTACTGATGCAGTTAGGGAATTAGCAACAGGAATTGGTGAGGCAAAATTATATGATTATAACACACCCCACCCAAAGATCCCCATTGGAAGCATGCTATTATCAGTTAGGGCTTAAGATAAGATGATCTGGCATACAGAAGTAAGCAGAATAACTTGAATGTCATTGTATTCCCAGTAAGTAAGGAAAAAGGTCTCCTGTTGACATTATCAAAAGAGAATGTTCAACGACCTAAACATTACAACAAACCCCCCCCCCAAGTTTCAGAACAAGCACACAGAATATCCAGCACATCTAAATTTTCTGCTTTCTCTAGATATTTTAGAATATGTTTTCTGGATTATAATGATAGGGAGCAGATTTTAACAAAAGGGAGAGAGATGGGGAAAATTTTTTTCAGGTTCTGCAGTAAGACTGACTCATAATTACAGTGATGTTTTATTTACTTAACCAAAGATATGGTGCCTGTCATTCTCAAGCTGAAAAAACTGGGATGTTCTTGTCAACTACATTTTCCACCTACTTTAATGGAATCAGTAAATGGTAAACAAACTTTGTTTGCTGATAACTTATCAGTGTAGTGCATGTCCTCCTTGCCATGGAGTGAAATCCATAATATGAATGTTTCACAGGCAGCAAGGGATAAGAGTCAGGCAGATGGAGGAAACCCATCCTCACCAACCAAATTTCCAGATGGGAAAAGACTGTACTCCCAGCAGTCTATTAACAATGCATCTTCTTCCAGGAGCAGTGGAAGCCATACAGGGTCCCCATGTCACTTCTGACAATAGATTGTCCATCCTGCAAACATTACCAGGGAAAGAAGAAGAGGGTCTATCCCTTATTACTCCAAGTCTAAGACTGGAGGACCTTGAGAATGTAGAACAACCTAGTAATGAGCACACCTCAGACCCTAAATGAGTCCAGGTATACCAAGTAAAATGTCTTACTATTGAGAACTCAAGCCTTTTTTTTTTATTTGGTTCAGAAAAAATTCACTGACTTAATGTGACTCTGTAATCTTGTATTATAACACATTACCCCCACCTGTTTCTTTTCCTTTTTCATTTGCTAAATGACATTTATTACAAACTGGCAGCTGGATTAGTTTCTGAAGGTTGTAGGGAGGATTTACTTGCAATTACTCCTTTGATCCTAGCTCATTTTGGACCTAGTCTAGTTGCCATTGTTTGCTATATTGTACAAAACAGGTGAGCATTAATGTTGCTAATTTCTGTGAGAAAAACCTTTATCTTTTGTATATAGCTGTGGTTCTTACGCATATGAATCATGACCTGACTGCCTCAACATCTCTATTCCAGAGCACACATTTGTTACTACATTTGCCATGTCCAAGGTGTACTTAAAAGTAATTATACTTTCCTGGAATGTTTGGGACATGTTTACCTGACCTAAGATAAATGCATGCTTCTCATTTATTAAAAGGTTAAATGCTAGTGTGGTATTACTTCATGTAACAAATCTTTAAAATAAGTAAATAAATAATGTCCAAAGTATTCTCAAAAGATAGACAGGTTGGAGCACAACATGCTGTGCTAAGTCAGCAAAGTCTGGGGTTTTGACTTTGATACAGTCACACTTGCATTGAATACTGTTTTAATAATTTAAGGACTTTTGCATCTGCACTTGTTTCCCACCTTTCCTGTAACTAACCTAGTCCAGATACAGATTTGCTGTATCTAGGACTGTTTGTAAGCTTCTGAGCAGTGCCAAAGTCTGCTCTTCAATTTTTCCCTTAGATCTGCTAGTTCTCGCCTCTCCTGCACTTTTACTAGCTTATTAGTTTAGCACTTTACCAGACTTCGTGTAGCAATTATTGTAGCACAAAAGTGCTACCAGCACTAAATGTTCTACAAGGAAACAGCTCCAGAATTTAATGCCCACCCCACCAGGCATGTCTAAAGGTCAGTTCCCTGTGCTTTCTCCTATTAACCAGATGAACTCGGGCATCTTGAGGCAATGTAGCAACTGCCTCATGCACACTGACAACCCTCTCCTCTTACCTCTCAACACTCAGACTTGTGAGAGATGCACTTATATATCCAAACTGGAAGCCACACACTCTCCAGCCAAGACAGGATTAGCTGATAAAGAGGAGAAGGTCAACACTTGCATCACACCACATGGAACGCATAGCCCTCAAGAACACACACCAGCACTGCCTTCACATAAAAACACAAACCTCACACTCACCTTTGTGGAGGCTCTCAATAAAAATCTACCCAAACAGCAGAGATCTCAAAGGCAGAAATGCACTCGACCACCACAACACAACACTAATCATGAGACACATAACTCTCCTAAATAGTGTGCCACTCAACCAAAGCCCCTAAGGCAAAACAGCATGCCCAACACACTAGTCATAGGTGACTCGATAGTGAGGCACACTGATGTCCCACTCAATAGTTTGAATAAGGAGAAAGTAACAGTCAGCTGCCTGTCAGGTGCCAGGATCCACCACATAATGCACGCACTCAAGTCCCTCAACAACAGGTACAAATATGACTCTGTAATTGTGCATGTGTGTGTGAATGACCTGAGATGTACCTCCCTGGACTACATGAAAAGAGACATGGAGGAGATCATGGATTATGTAGCCCAGGCAGGTATGACCCTAGCCCTGAGCAGCATCCTACCATAACCCAGAATGATACCACAGTACAAGCAGAAAGTGATTGATTTCCACAAATGGCTAGATTTCTGGTGTCATTCTGAGGGGATCCAGTATCTGTCTGCCTGGGATGACATGATTGACAGACCTCAATGCTTTGCCAGAGATGGCCTGCATCTGTCACCCCTGGGCTTCTGGACACTGGCCAAGGCTCTTGCCACCCCTATAGTGCCTTTATTAGGCGGTGTTCCAAAGACCAAATTACCACTGTAACAGCTACAAACAAATGCAATCTGAGAGTCATGCTGCTCAATGCTAGAAGTCTAAAATGCACTCACTCAAAGCACTCTTTAAAATGGAGAACATCGACATTTGTGCTGTAACAGAGACCTGGTTCAAGGCAGCAGAAAGCACGCCTGCACTACCAGGCTATAACTCATTCCACATCTTTCGGCCCCAGAACTTGGACCAAAGCTCCAAAGGTGGTGGTGTTTCCATATTCATAAAGGATGTGCACACCTCCAGACTAGTAGCCCAACATAGTACATCTGAGATACTTCAGGTGTAGCTAACATTGGGTAAGACAGCGATTCAGGTCGTAGCCTGTTATAGATCCCCAATCATGTCCCAAGACTCACACTCCAAGTTCCTAAGCACCCTGGAGAATATTAGGGTCTAGCCTAACACTTTCATACCGGGCAACCTCAACTACCCCTACATTAACTGGGAAAACTACTCATGTACCAATGCTCTTGCCCAATGCTTTCTGGAATTCATTAATTCCAATGCTCTGGACCAGCTCATTCTTACCCACACTAGAGGTAGCAACATCCTTGACCTGGTCATTACTAACATGGGCGAACATTGCTCTACACCAGTAGTCAACTCCTCCCTGGTTAGATCCGACCACAAACTAACCACCTTGGAAATCCACTTCCTTCCCACCACCCCCACAAAGGTAACCACCATGAAAAACTTCTCCAAAGCTAACTTTGTGCTCTGAAAAACAGAGATGGCTAACTTCATGGCACCCATGCAAATGGAAAATAGTTGCATGACCGCTGAATCATACACCAGTGCACTGTATGAACACGTACACAAATGCATGGATCTCACCATACCCAATAGAATTAAGACGCTCTTCTCAAAAAAAAAAGGAAGCCAACATGGTGGTCCCCTGCCATAAACAAACTCTACAACAGAAAGAAGAAACTGATGCAGAATAAGGTGAAATCCCAAGACTGGAAAAACTCACTTATCAGCCTCACAAAAGGTTGAGATCCCTTATCAAATCCTCTAAAGCTAGCTATGAAAACAGAATTGCAGCAGATAGTAAAGACAACCACAAGGCCTTCTATAGTTATGTAAAGAATCTCCATGGCAATAGCAAGATTTGCTCTGAGCTACTGCACAATAGTACCTCCTATACTGAGCCAACAGATATTGCCAATATACTAACTGACAGATTCAGTGCCAACTTTACCCCTCTCTCCCCACAAAGGACCAATCACAATACCAGTAGATTGTCAGGCACCCAGTATTACTGCTACACAGGTTAAAACAGCACTGTCCAAGTCCAAGAATACAGCTTCTATGGGACCTGACAATACCCCTGACTGTGTTCTACATGAACTACATTGTGAACTGGCACCTCCCCTGTGTGCCCTGTTCAATCACAGCATCACCTCGGGCTTTGCCCCTACTGAATGGGGCACTTCTTCACAAAGGAGGAGCGACTACAGACCCTGGGAATTATCACCCCATTAGCCTGATGAGTCTGATATGCAAAACTATGGAACACATCATCATGGACCTAATAAACAAGGACATATGGAATCTCCAAATTCTGGATCCTACACAGTTTGGTTTTGTGAAGGATAGATCATGCCTACTCAACCCGGTTGACTTCTTTGAGTCAGTCACCAGTGCTGTGGATGAAGGCAAGGTGGTTCATGCAGCCTACCTTGATCTGGCCAAGGCCTTTGATACTATTCCAAACTCAGGAATCATAGAAAAACTCACTAAGCTAGGCATCAACCCATATATCACTAGGTGGGTTGCAAATTGGCTCACAGATAGACCCCACAGTGTGAAAGTAGCCGACTCTAAATCAGACTGCTGACGAGTCACAAGTAGAGTCCAACAGGGTTCAGTCCTGGGTCCTCTCCTGTTTGGTATCTACTTCTCTGAATTCCAGGCCAATACAAAGGGACTCTGGCTGACAAAGTTCACAGACAATTGCAAGTTGGGAGCTATTATTAATTCCCTAAGTGAAGTTGACATCCTACAGAAAGGCCTCAGTGAGACCAACAACTGTTGTCAGAACCATGGCCTTAAGCTCAATGCCAAAAAATGTGCCGTCATCCCCCTTGGAAAAAAACCAGTTCCCTTGAATAACCACATCAATGGTAGTCCACTGAACACAGAAGGCATCATAAGAGATCAGGGAAAACAGATTGACAGCAACCTCTCTTTTGACCACCACATTGCTACTGTGGTCAGAAAGTCCGTCTGTGTGGCACATCTCATTACTAAGGGTTTTGCATCCAGAAAGAAAGAGGTCATTGTCTCCCTCTACTCTTCCCTCATTAGGCCAATCATCGAGTACAATGCCCCATTTGGCATGTACCTCACTAGACACCTGCAACAACTGGAGAGGCCACAAAAGTACCTCACAAAGAACATCCTAGACCTTAAACACTTGTCCTATATGGATAGACCCAAAAAACTCCAACTATTCTCTGTCTCATATTGCCTGCTTAGAGGCGATCTCTGCTTGACTTACAAAGCCATGTCTGACCCTGCTCTGTTAGAAATGCTACATCTAAAGAAATCCCAATCCCTCCTCACCAGATGCTCCAGAGACCTCAACCTCATTACCACAATCAACAGAACATGCTGGAGGAACAGGTTCATAACCCAGAGACTGGCCGTGCTATTAAACAGACTTCCCATACATGTCAAGCAGAGCACCTCACTGGCCCTATTCAAGAGAAATCTTGATGAGTGGATGGGAAATAGAAATTTCACCCCGGGGATCACTCCAGTGGCTCTACTCAACAGAGGCACTAGGAACTAAGGTCGGGTGACATGATGCCAGGATAATCCTATGGGCTAGGCTTGTAAAGACTCCAGGGCCATTAGCCAAGTACACACCTATGAACCTATGAGTTGTGCCGGATTGTACTGGTAAAACTAAGTTGATAATAGCTAACTTTTATGGGCCTAATGATTATATGGCAGAATATTTTCAGGCATTCTAACAATGAACACATTTTTTTTAAAACACACACATGCGCGCACACACACACACACACACACACACACACACACACACACACACACACACACACACACACACACACACACACACACACACACACACACACACACACTATTAGTTGTAAGCAGGGACTTCAATGCTGTCATGAACCTGGGTATGGACAGGATCCCAGCAAATTGTAATAGATCCCCAAAGCTAACTATAACAATGAAACATTGTCTTGCAGATGTGTGGATGTCTGATCTCTGAGGGCTTTATATCCCCAGTTGTTAGACTTCATATACTTAGCTCCAATGTCAGGCAGAATGAGTGAGTAGGATTGACTATATTTTTATATCTGCTGTGTCCTTGTGTAAAGTTATTTCATGCATGCAGCCTTCCAGTTCCCTTTCAGACCATAATGGAGTTCTAATAGCTTTACTAAATTTATCAACAGGTAATCTGTGTCATCTATGGTAGCTGGATCCTATTATTTTAAATAATGAGGAAGAGTTTACGACTATTTCTACAGGGCTCAAAGCCTATCATACCTCCCAAGATAGTTTTGAGATGTTGTGTGGGTCTAATTTAGAAAAGATGAAAAACTAATTTAAAGCCATGACCTTTTGGTTCTTCCTTAAATAAGGACCAGCAATCATAATTAGGTGGAAATCCTATAACAGAAAATTCAGCATGCAGAAAAGAAGGTGTCATAACTCCAATATTAGAATGAGACTTAATAGCAGTGAGGATGGAAAGTAATGGTCTTTAACTGGCTGTACAAATTGAAAGATGGGATAGATAGAAGTGTTTTGCTTGGGCAGTGGGCATATCATTTCCAAAATGTTTAGCATATAGGATTAAAGAAGGTAAAAGTGAATCATACATTTGCAGCAATTAAGATTGAGGATGGTGGTATATGTGACATTAATCAGTCAATGGACAATGCTTATATGGAGCTCTATTGTTTTCAAGATAAGACTTCCTTACAGCAAAAGCATACATTTCTTTCTCAAATCTCCTTACTTCAAATTTTAGTAAAAGACCTGGATTACATCACTGGGCAGATAACTCTAGAAGAGGTTACTAAGGGTATTTCTACTATTCCTTAAGGCAAAGCGCCAGGCTCAGATGGCCTTCCCAGAGGATATCCACTGTCTCAGGGTAATTTAGTCAGGAACTATTGAATTTGTTTCAGTTTGCAGAGTTGACATGTTGGTTTCCTTTCTCAGTATGGATGGCATTGATTATTTTTCTTCACAAGTAGGTTCAGGACTCTTTCTCCTTTGGGATATCAACCAATATCTCTCTTGCAGACTGAGATGAAAATCTATGATAAAATCTTGGTATTTTGTTTAGAAAGGATCATCTCCAAACTTACTCATGTCTCCCTCTCAACAAGAATTTATGAAAGGTAGACAATGGTGGCTGGACCTCATCAGATTATGGTTTATCATACAATTCAGCAAGACTTTAAGAAACTTATTCATGGCATTTTTTATAGACTTAGTAATACCTTTGAGTCAGTAGACAGGGCATTCAAATAGGAAGCAATCCAAGTATATGCTATTTGTGGTCCATTCTTAGACAGATATAAACTGTTATAAACAAACCCCATGGCACAGATAGTGAAGCATGGTCTAGTCTCATCATCCATCTCAATGCAGAGAGGTACAAGGGAGGGATGTCCACTTTCTCTGTTACATTTTGTACTTACTATTAAAAAGTGCATAGTCATCCCCTTTGGGAAAAACAAAGTGCCCACAAATTACCACATAGGTGGTAATCCATTAAGTATGGAAGAAGTAATTAGGGATTTGGGGACTCAAGTAGATTGCAATCTCTCCTTTGACAATCCCATTGCCAAAGTGGTTAGAAAGACATTCTATATAGCCCACCTTATCACGAAGGGGTTCACATCTAGATCATGAGAGGTCATTGTGCCTCTCTACTCATCACTCATCAGGCCCATAATTGAATACAATGCCCCATTTGGGATGTACCTTACCCGACACCTGCTACAACTAGAAAGACCCCAAAAGTACCTCACCAAGAGGATCAAGGGACTCAAACAGATGCCCTACGCAGTTAGGCTAAAGAAACTCCAGCTCTACTCAGTTGCTTACCGCCTACTCAGAGGCGATCTGTGCCTGACGTATAAAGCCATGTCCAACCCAGAATTAATGGACATGCTCCACCTCAAGAAATCCAAATCCATCAGAACTACATGCTCCAGTGACTTAAACCTCAGCACAGAAATAAATAGAACATGCTGGAGGGACAGATTCATATCCCAGAGGCTCCACTCACTCTGGAACAAAATCCCAATCCATGTCAGACAGAGCCCCTCAATGACCCTCTTCAAGAAGAATCTTGACGTTTGGATGGGAGATCGTAAATTTACCCCTGGGATCTCTTCTGTGTCACTGCTAGATAGAGGCATGGTAAACTAACCTTAAATGGGCTATCTTCTGTGACCTACTATACAGAGGCACAGTCAACTAATCTAAGAAGGGTGGCAAAAGCCAAACACACTCTGGCTAGGCTTGCAAATGCCCTAGGGCAGATAGCCTAGTATCAACCTATGAACCTAAAACTCTGGTGGCATATATTAGGAAGTGACACAGTCAGACTTTCGTTGAGGTATCTAACAATGTAAAGTACTCTTCCTCTTTGTTTGCAGTTGCTAGGATTATCTGGGTGAGAAATCCATTCAGGTATTTTCCAGGTCTATGCCAAGCTTTGTAGTATTTTTCACAGGATTCTGAACTTTCAATTAACCATGTAAAGTGCACAGTGCTCCCCTTAAAGCCTATCTTACATCTCAAGATAGTTTTGAGTTGTGTGGCTCTGGATGGAGGAGGTGAAATAAGAATTCAAAGACATAACCTTACAGTGCTTCCAGAAGTGAGGACCAACATTCAAAAACAGAACATTCAACATCTGGAAAGGGAGGTGTCTTAACTCTGATATTGGAAGTCTTATAGCAGTGAGGAAGAAGAGTAAGACTCTGTAACTGGCTGTTCAAGTTGAAAGATGGGATAAGTAGAAGTGTTTTGCTTGGGCATAGGGCATATCATTTACTAAAAGTTTAGCATATAAGATTAAACAAAGTAAAAGGGAATTATATATTGCAGTAATTAAGACTGTTGATGATATCCCACAGTGTAATATATCTACAGGGAAGAAAAAAAAACACATGGTGTGATTAAAGCAGTAAATCAACATTCCTATATAGGTATTATTTTGTCAAAAAATGTATGGGATTTTCCAGAGCTAAATTTCCCAAGTTACTGAAGGAAAATTTGGAGAGACATGGAAAAAGCTGTTTTTGCCTTCCTCTCTAAAATTAAAGCAGAACAGTGTTTTGTCTGCCAAAATATCTATTGTTTGCTCAAAATATTTCCTTCCTAGAAAAAAGAAAAAAAATAGATTCCCTGCCAGGATTCAGAAACTCGTTATGATTTTTATTTTTGTGGAAAAGAATACTGCCAGCGAAGAGAGAGTTGACTAGTCCTATAGGTTCTTGGGTTGTAGGCCCTCCTGACATTGTTCACAGTACTAAAGCAGCCACTGTCACTCAGTCATTACAGGCTGGTGCATTTCTTCCCCTTCCAGTTTGTGTCCAGAGAAAATTTCTGATATTACAGGTCTTTCTCTTACTAGCACAAGAGGATGGTAAAAAAATAAATAATAATAAAAAAAAAACAAGGCTTGGGGTTCAGAGTGGAGAGAGAAACAAGGCTGGGCTGTGTTATCAGGTAGGAAGCTAGTCACATTCACTTGTACTTGGGCTTGGATTTGCAAGAATCTTCTTTTTTGTATAGACAATAAACCTTTTCACTGGAGAATATGGATGGATAGAGGGGTTGTTGCTGGCAGGATTTGATCAACCTTATGACAGCAGAATTTTTTTCATATTGAGGCTTTAAAGGCTAGTTAGGTCTTGATAAGTAGTATTTAGTAGTATTCACAGCTTAGGACTTCATAGGTTAAGCATGTACTTTCACCTCCAGTACATTTTTTAAGGGCATTAATTCCGTTGCAACTTAAAGTTATATTTAGGATGAGACAGTACCAAAACGGATTGTTAGCATTCATCAATACCCTCTTATCAATTTGCAACACAGGACGAGAAAAATCTCTCAAAATGAAATGGGAAAATATATTGAATAACTTGATTTCCAGATCATAATGGTACTCAATCTTGACAGCCTGGAAAGACTTTTGTGAGGTTCCCATTATCACTTTTAAATTACAGTAATTAATATATCAGTGGAAGCATGCCCCTTGAAATTTACTAATAGGCATGGGAAAACATTTAATTGCTGCAATTCCCCAGAGATATGATATCTACACATCTTATGGGAATGTGTTCAGAGCAAAGATATTTGGGACACAATCCAAGATGCAGTATCTTGGGCTTTGCAAACTTATATTCTAGGCCTTGTCAGGCCTAGATTTTGGTTATTAGCTATAAATGACCCAAAGGTCCTCCATACAGGACCACAAAGAACATGGTTTAAACAATTAAAGCTAATAGCTGTAGCTATATTCTGTAATGAGTGGCCGTCAGGGCTGAGTGATTTATTTTCTCAACATTTTGAATATAATGCTAAACTTTGGACACACATTAGACAATAAAATCACGCACAAGAATTGTAAGAGTACTTGTCTAGTTTTATGTTTTACATCTTTAGTTTTAGGTAACATTTACATAGGTTAGTCTTTGTATACATTTTACTCGATATTTTTAAATATTGCAACAATTCAAGTTTTAGATGTTAGGTTTCAAACATAGATTCTGTCTCCTTAATAACAGTGGATGTACTTGTTCTTTTTTTTTTTTTACTGAATGGAAATTATATTGGCATGACTTCTTTCTTCCTTTTGTTTTCTCTTTATGCTTTTCCCATTGTGACCTGTTATGGTCATTGCTTATGGTATACTTTGCAAGTAATATGCTATGTGTATTTTCATTTGTTCATTGTATGCATTGTTGGCAATAAGGCATGTTTAAAAAAAAATTAAAATGCTGCATAACAAGAACATCTTGTATGTAGGCTGAACCATACATTTTCAAAGTGTCAAGAGTAATATTTCCAATGAGGAGTTTTTCAAAGTTATTTTACTGACTTAACCAAAAGGAAGATCTTTAATTGGGGGGGGGGGCATCTTAACTAATTTACTTGGTGCCCTCTTTGGAGTCCGAGATGTGATAGTGGAAGCACTGATACTAAAAAAAACTGTAAGTACTATTCTCAAGAAATAACAGCAAAATATGAAATGCACTGTCACACATTAAAAGTATTTTTTGTATTGGGAAGTCCCACTGCTCTTCTTGTGTTCAACCCCACCACCACCACTCTTGGATATCATATAAAATTTCAGTGAAGTCCATGTTGGACTATGTTGTTGCAGATTTTGTCTGGATGAAAAATGTAACATATGTGCTAATTGTATGCAAATGCTATACACACATGCCAGGGGCAGCCTCTGATACACAACAGCACTGGGCACCTCTGAAAGTCTATGAAATGATGGATATGCCTAATTCAGTCTCTGTGTGCAAATCCACTACTGCAGATGCAGAGAGAGGGCAGTTCTTGTTTTAGCAGCCATAGAGGGATCCCTTCCCCACCACAGATGCTGAGTTTGCACTCTATGAAGTGTTGTGTTTTTCTAAGAAAGCCACTACATATTTGACTAACACAGAAGGAAGACACAACCCTGGATTACTGATAGACAATAGCAGTTTATCACCAGTCTATGTATCGGGTATCCATGTATAATGACATATGACAATTTCAACCTATTGCTTTGCCCCAGCCTCTATAAGTGTTACTGTAGCTCTGCTTTACTTTGTAAATATATAGCAAAACATACACTGCAGTAAGAATGGATACCTGTGTCAAAACTGAGTAAATCTAGAATGAGGCTAAGGGTGACCATCCAAAGTGCAACTTTAAATGCCAAACTTCCTCTACTGCCATACTGACATGGGTGCATATCTGCCATACTGACATGGGTGCACTCCTGATATGCCACAACCATTATTTAACAGACAGTTCCCATGGACAGCCTACAAAGTGTAGCAAAAGTGCTGTTGAGGTATATGATAAACTGACCTAGTGATTCATCCACCAAGGTGGATAAGTAAAGCACCTCTGTTCTCTTGCAGGGATACCATAACCATTTATGGCTGTGTAATCCTTTTGCCCTGGTGCACACCTCTTTTGTTTGACCACTACTGTGGTTGTGTTAGCATGGCATATCACATCATAATATGCTGAAATTGTTCAGCTCCTGCTATCTGCCTTGTCATCAAGACATGTGGATACCCATGAATACGAGATAAGAATTATATGTTTGCATAGAGTATAAACTATTGGAACTGGTAGAATGACAGACACAAAGGAGTTACCTGCATGAAACATGCAGTGATCAAAGAGATGACTGGTGAGGCTATGCCATACAGCAGCTGTAATGACAGATATAGGAAAGCATCCCAATGGGTATGCACAGTGTAAGGCAAGCACTCATGCTGTCAACAGTCAGGGTCACTTTTGTAACCTCAGATGATATCACTCTAGTGTAATAAGGTGGGTGTTACATGTGTGTAGGCATATGACTGCTATATTCCACTGCATAGGCTAAAAGATGACTTGAGAGTTAGTTACAGTCATGTAATGGTGAGTCATGTAGAAAAACAGGTTGTCCAGATATAATGACCTACCTTGCTGCCATGACCTTCTACAGATATAAGACACATGCAGATACACATGTTCCTGTTGCCATCATTTAGTACTGGGAATTCTTGTAGAAGTCTATACCTTCTTAGGAAGTAGACAAAATAAAGATTAACAGACATTAGTGCAGTACCATGTGCCTCTTCGGACTAGTTATAGATCCAAATAGAGGTGCTAGTACTTTTAGTACTGTAGCCCATATATGGAGTTTAACTTCACAAATCTGCATACCTTAATTTAGAACATGACAATATGTTTCCAGAACTAGACAAGGTTATTCCTATCTGAACAGCACATAGGTAAACATGGCCAAAAATCATGTATGTCTATGAATTGTAGTGTTTTTGTGCAGTGCTTCAGCAGTAAATGCCTACTATTTATGCTCAATTCACTCTGAGACTGGCTCCATGTGCACATGCTGGACACCTGCACAGGTACACACATCACACTGCTTTGTGAGTAGCCTTGTTGCAGAAATGACTTTATAGTTGTGAAGCAAACACAATTATGGTTTGGGATTCTCTTAAGGCCTATCTAAATGGTAACACCATTAGCTGGTACAAAAAATAAAATTAAAGAATGGGACTCAGAGTTACAGCATTTCCAAAATCAATTATTATCTCTTAAATCTAATAAGAACATAATTGCTACAGATAATAATAAGAAAATAGAAGAAGCAAATAAGAAATACAATGAAATATTATCCCATAAAGCTAATTTAGCTATAGAAAAACTGAAATTAAATTCTTATGCTACCTCTCCTAAGCATCTTCATAACCTATCTATGAAAGTTAAGATACAATCAACAATTAATAACATTGATAGTATCTTTCATGAAGGGAAAAGGAAAACAAGTCTTGGACATACTAGACATTCTGGAGGCTTTTAATTATCATTATGCAAGATCATCATAAAGATAAAATAAGTGCAAATGAATGTGAGAAGCTAGAGAATATAGTTCCTAATGTAACAAGAATTCCTGAGGAACTTAAGTTAGATCTACAAAAATCCATTTCTCAAAATGAAATTATAGATGGGATTAAAGGAAGTAAGTCTAATAAAGCACCTGGAATATATGGCTTAATTATCGAAATGTATAGATTGTTCCCTTCTTCTATAATCTCTCTCCTACATAAAACCTTTCTTGAAATTCAAACATTAGCAAATATTCCTCCTTCTTGGAGATATTCTCTAATTTTCCCTATATTAAAAGAGAATAAAGACCCTAATAATTGCAAATCATATAGACCTATTTCTTTGTTGAATAATGATTAAAACTATTTATGTCAATTATGGTCAATAGATCGAAAATACCCATATCTAAAATAATAAATGAAGACCAAACTGGTTTCATACATAACAGGCATACACCGGATAATATTAAAAGAGTATTAACACTGATACATTACCCCAATAGAGGAAACTATGAAGCACTGACAATAGGTCTAGATATTCAAAAGGCCTTTGACTTCTTAAAATTGGGTCATTTATTTAAAGTCTTACTGTTATTTGATTTCCCCCATTTTTTTAACAATGACAAAGAAAATCTATGAAAATAATCCATCATATGTCAAATTAGGTCCCTTTACTTCCAAAGCAATCCAAATCACTAGAGGTACCAGACAAGTATGTCCCATGTCCCCTATCCCATTTGCTCTGACCATAGAAATACTTGCCATTTTAATACATAATAACCCAAAGATAAGAGGTATAAATATATATGGCCAATATATATCTAAAATAATGATGTTTGCTGATGATGTCTTACCTTACCCAACTCTAAGGAAGTGATAGGTGAAGTTGATATAGTAACAACAAATTTCCAAAAAATCTCAGGACTCTCCTTCGACAAATCTAAATCAAAATATTTATTATTAAATAAAAAAAAACATACAGGTTCCAGTTAATCATATTATTGGAAACCAAGTTTCAACTGTAGACTATTTAGGAATAGTCCTGGGTAAGAATATAGAGGAAACCTTACAGCTTAACTATGCTAAAGCCATAGACTTAATCAAGACATTAATAAGCAAATGGAATAATTTGTTTATAACATTCGACGATAGGTTACTATTGATAAAAATGGTTTTGTTACCTAAAATAATATATATAGCACAAGCCCTTATACTTCTACCAGGAAAAAAATCCTTAAAGAAATCACTTCAACTCTGAAAAAATTCCTATGATACCCCAAAACAAATAGAGTGGCATATTCTCATCATATCAGAAAATGGGAACAAGGGGGGTTAAAATTCCCAGAGACTGAAACTTATATAAAGGGATCTATAATTAAAATAGTGATGAATTGGATAAATCCTAGATACTCTTCCAAATGGAAACATTTACACTCCATTATACTAATGAATGAAAATTATTTATCAAAGAATGCTTTGGTAACTGACAAAGATAAGATATGGCACTATTTAAGTTTAAATTTACAGTATAGTACAACAAAATTAACTAAACTAACACTAATAAGCAATATTTTTAATGTGTTTAGAAAATTTATTAGCACAAATCTAGATATAAAACTGTGGCATAGATTTTTAATACCATTTACTATTACAAGGGATTTCCCTGATAAAACACATAGAGAGATTTTTGGTTCATGGGAAAACAGTAACCTATTTTGTTGGTTGCAATGTATTGAAAACCAACAAGCTTTGAACACACACAGTATACTGTCAACCTATGGCCTGTAAACAAGCACCAACACTTCACTCAGCTCAATGAAGAAATAAATATAAAAAGCCGTTCTTATTCACGTTAATACCAAAACAAAATAAAATTAAGTGCTTTTCGTTTGGGAAATATCCAAACTTCTTCAGATGTAGAGTAAGAACAAAAACAGTCAGCCCAGCAAAAATCTACTCTATATCATGAAGAGTTAATTGATTAATTGCCTGCAAGTAGATCAAAGCACTCATTTAAAATTACACTTCAGAGTTGCATTGTCTTGCTAACAAGACCAAAATGAACCTAAAAACTTCAAGACTTTACAAACATCATGAAACAATGGAAATTATTACTTTTGCTAAGAATAAATATAAATATATGTGCATATGTAATAAAACTAACACCCATCCCTAACCTAAGTACTATGCAGTATTATGAAAACATAAGCTTGCCACTGAGGAGACTCCAACAGCCACAGAAGCTGTGACTAACCACCAGGCGATAGTGGCTGTAGGTGCTACACCAGATGGATTTGGGGTAAAAGATGAGTAGTATGAGGTACAACAAATGGCCACAGCAGAATCACTCACCTGTGACTAAAGCAAGTTGCTAACTTGCTGTGGTGGCAAAGGCTTTATGTTTAACTTTTTTCTTTTTGTGGTTGTAAGAAGGACCAAACAAGGGACTGAAAACTGGTTCCATGGTCAAGATGAAAATGATGCCTTTTTCCTAGGGAAGGAATGCAACAAATGCCAGCAAAACTACCAGTCCACAAAAGTTACTTTTTTGACAGAAAAAAAACACAGTAAAAAGTGCTTTCAAACACTATGGCAGCCCCACAATGGAAAAATAAACACAATTTCTCCAAAGAAAACTTATCAGTTTGTATAAACTACTTTTAAATTGACCGAAAAAAAATGAGTGCTCTGTTTAAAAGTATGTTACAGTCTCGAGACAGTCCATTAAACACAACACTCCTTGCTTTAAAACAGCTTTCCTGAAGAGGGATGTAATAAATAAAACCTCAGTAAATAAAAACAAATGGAAGATTTTTTCCTCAAATGGTACTTATCTACCCAACAAAGAATAGCAGTAGTCAATAGTCGATCCCTGAAAACTTCAGAGGAATGTACTCTTTAGCAGTGGTACAGCTCTGAAGGATTTCATGCCCACACCTGTCTTTTTGTCAGCTTAGCTTGAGCTGCTTGACAGTTCGATGCATAGAAGGTGACCTGAAGCTTTGGAAGCTGGATGACTGATAAATCCTTGGTAGGATATAATCCTTATAGCTAAGGCTACTGCAGCAGTGATCAATATGAAGAACATTTGCAATATTTCTGAGGATGTAAGAAATATAAGGCAGGATCATAACCACTGTGGTTTTTATTTTACTGGCAATTGCATGGAAATGTACAAGCTGCAAGGACACATTATCGAAACCACAAAAGGTCGATCACTACTGAGAAAATCATTCCCATGGTAAGCAACACATTGGTCAATCTACCGACTGCAATAAAAAAAGGAAAATGTAAAATCCACCCTGATGGAGCCTATGCCACTCACAACCCACAAATTGGAGGGAGTTGTACCCCCCACTCCCCTACTTAAATATACCAACGTGAGATCACACTACAGTGGAGGAAAAGGCAAGTTTCTGATGATGGCCCACTGGTTATTTACTGTGGGAAACAGTTAATGGAAACAATTGGTCAGCGGATTCAGAGTTCAGCAAATAGCGGTCGATGAAAAGGTATTCAGTCTTTTGTGGTTTTGACAATCTGATATAAGCACAGGCCAGGGAATGCAATTTTGGACTCAATTCAATTAGATTTGATTTGTCAGTGGACTCAAATGACATCCTCATTTCTAAGTCTAAGTAGGAAGTTGTATCAACCGTGTTCATAGTAAACATTACATAATCAGTATTGCCAGGAAAAAAAAACATAGCTTCAGTCATCAAAGGCAGATAAATAGTTAAATAAATAAATAACATCAGTTTTACTTGACTGTGATTATTTTATTATCCCATAGGCATACGCAATGGAATTGTGCAGTAGATGCTGTCTTTCCAGTTTTTAAGCGTTAGTGCTCAAATTATAACTAACGTATCTATATCTAATAGCTGGCTAATTTTAAGGACAAGCAGTAATTGTGTTTTGGTATGTTAAGAGTGGTCTAACTAGTGCCAGTGTAAATGTAAAACACCAAATAGTGGGATGTTCATAGGTTCATAGGTTCATACTAGGCTATCTGCCCTAGGGCATTTATAAGCCTAGCCAGAGTGTGTATGGCTTTCGCCACCCATATTAAATTAATTTTGCTATGCCCTTTTTCAAGGTTAGTATACTGTGCCTCTGTCTAACAGTGACACAGAAGTGATACCCAGGGTAAACCTACGATCTCCCATCCACTCATCAAGATTCCTCTTGAAGAGAGTCAATGAGGGACTCTGCCTAACCTGGACTGGGATTTTATTCCAGAGTGAAGGGAGCCTCTGGGTTATGAATCTGTCCCTCCAGCATGTCCTATTTATTTCAGTGCTGAGGTTCAAGTCCCTCGAGCGGGTAGCTCGATGGGATTTGGATTTTCTGAGGTGCAGCATGTCCATTAATTCCGGGTTGGACATGGCTTTATACGTCAGGCACAGATCGCCTCTGAGCAGGCGGTATGCCACTGAGTAGAGCATAAGTTAGAGATGAGTTAGAGATAAATGATTGAGTCCTCCTGCAAAATACTGTGTGTACTTGGATACAAAATAATTTTGGGAAAGCTTCAATTACTGTTAAAAAAATTCCACTGGAAGGCACTAATCCTCATATCATGGGGTTGGTTGACATTGAGGGGAGCCAGTGATTGCAATTGTGTTCTGCAGCAGCACAATGCATTTTTTTATGTAACTAATGTTTGCTGATATTGAAGCAACAGTGTAAATTAACTGTATGATCTAAAGGCCAGTCGCTCTTTAATCATCATTTGCTAGTCAGTGATACAGATCATGAGACTTTAGTCCCAGTCTCTGTATAAATTGGTGGTAGCAGATGGTAATATGCAGATGTTCATCACAACATACTAAACGTAAAATAATTTCCTACAGTATAAAATGTGCTATTGTAATTCAGTTATAAAACTATTGTAATGCAATAATATTATGGCATCTCTTTGGAATTAATACAGAAACATTAATTACATACACCATCTGAACAATAACACTGAGGATGTGTTTTGCAAAAGTAACATTCATGTTTCTATGCACAAAGTATTCACTGAATCAAAAATTTCAGATATCATTACTCTTTGTCTAAAAAAAATTTCTACTGATAACAGAGATATAAATCATGATAACCTTCCTGCATTTGACAATTGTAACATTTTATGATAAACAGCAGTTGTAACTAGAACCAGAAAAAGAACATAAAAAAATCAAAAATGCAATTATATCACATATTATAAAATGAAAAATATAGAAACTATAATTACAATGTAACTGTTTCTTTCAAACATTAATTTAACAAGTCCAGTATGTAGAGTCATCTGCAGAAAACCTGACACAGTAAATGGGAAGGAAATTATGCTCTACAATAAGAACTTTTAGACTGAGATTTTAGGAATTCAAAATGACTAGGTAGTATGTATCAAATAAAAGTTAAAAATTAGCAATAATGAAATAACTATTAATACTCTAATAGGACAAAATCGTGCTTGTTAATAATTTGAACCAAGTGTGAAACTACAAATCAATTCCAATAATATTTGCTAGCAGTATCTTTTTCTACAGAGTGCCTAAAACTAATCAGTTTAACATGCAATTAATCAATATTCTTTTTGATTTTATTTGCTTATTTACAATACCTATGGGAGGATACATTTTACTTATACTCTAAAGGTGTGCACACTTCAGGTTTTCTGAATGCATATGCCTTCTTACTTATCTGTCTATCTGTTTGTGCATGTCTGTCAAACGTTTTATAGATGAAAGTTCAGTTGTATTTTGGTTACTAAGAAAAAACAAAAGGAACTGCTGAAGATACTCCAAACACATGTGTTTGGTGTATTTTGGTTACTGTAGAAGGACATGTTTCAGCTGAGTTATCTTTATTATATTACCAAATATTTTCTTTTTTTAACATTTCTAATTTAAACTTTCAGCAACACGTGAGGTTTAAGCATATAATTCCTACAGAATAAAGACCCACAGCTTTGCAAAGCATTCTTTTTCCTTTACAGAAATAAGGCATCGATCATATTCAGTGACATTCAGAATGAATGTCTCGAGTAACCCCTTAAATAGCGCTTACAACTCATTAAGATATAAATATTGACAAAATGTCAAGAACATTTTTATAAACTAAGCATACCAATGCTTCTTCTCAAGTGTGCTGGGCCACTGTGCTGGGTCATTAAAAATAAGCAATAAATTTTGGGAAAGGTCATCTGATCATAAAACAGGGAAGAAACAGGATTGCACACAGTAAAAATCTATTGTGGCCTTTCCCAGCCTAATATATGCCTTACAAGACTGAAAAATTACTTGTTTCACTATCAAAGCTTTTCACGGTTGTCATTTTTTCTTTGTCTGACTATAATATAAAGCCATCCAGTGGCTCATTAGTATCATTCCTGTTTAATCTATTAGAAAGAAAAGGACCTAGTTCCTATATCCTACATAAAGCAGTGTCAGAAGAAGGGTAATACATGCATCTAGAATTTCCTCATCAGATGAAAGAAGACACGGGTATACATTTAGGGATTTATAGAACTGCCACATGGTTTGCATAATGAAAGGCTTTTAAATGCTAACGTTCTCTATAGTTTTCACATTGTTAAAATAATGGAGTGATACCCATGCTTGAATCATGATGTTTTATGATAAAGTCCTGACTATGATGCAGGTAACATACGTCTGACTGGTGGCTCAGGTACTGTTAGGGGAGAACAGGAGTGCGTATTCTGGGAGTAAAGGAACAAGGGATGGAGGAGCATGTGTTTGGGGCACACAATGTAATTAGATTTCTCCTGTTGGCTGCTCGGGAAACAAACAAGCACACAATTCTTCCTGAGATTAAGTAGAATGGCTTCCTGACATCAGCTCCTTGCAGATATGGGAAGTGCATCTGCATAAGTAACCCATAGGGCTTTACCAAGGGACATGTGGTAGTAGGGGTAAAGCTAGGAAAACACTCCTGGTAGCAGTATAATGGGGACCTGGGATTCCTTAATAACTTCTCTGGCCCTGAAACTTATCACAGTAAGTCTGCATGAAGTCCAGAGGGGTAGATAGAGCCAGAAATCAAGGGGGCAGCACCAGGGCTCCCTGATGGTCATCTGCATGACACAGCAACTGCACAAAAATAATGGAACTATACCCATATGTCTTGAGGCGTCCAATGATTCTTTCACTGTCCATCTTATAATATACAAGTTAAAACATTAAGTTACATATGTATATATGGAAGCAATCAATTATTTTGCTACTGTGAAGTCAGTCTGTTTTTACACTATTTACTGTGTCATTTATGCTTACAACTACAAGGCAGTAGCACGTCATTATCTTCCCTGCTGCATGATGACATTCTATTATTTCATAAATCCTGAAGCTTTAATACTTCCTACACTTTTCTTTGCACAAGCTTTAAGGGCCTCTGCCAAAATTTAGTACATGCTAAATATGAGTAAAATACTAATGCTTTGATAAGCCGATAGTACATTCTTTTGCTGCCAAGGCAACCAAAAAGTAACTCCTAATGAAGGATCAAGGAGCAGTCCATGAGAAACCCAATTGGTAAATAAGAAACTTCAGAATGGAAGGCACACTACAGCAGTATATTCATACAAATGTTCTAGGCAGTGGCTAATGAGCAGTCAAGGGCACAATGCTGCTTGTCCATTTCAGAAAGCTGAACACCACATCATTAACAGTTCACCTGCCAACCCAGAATCCCCGTCCCATTTCCAAGCAATCATGTGCAGACTTTTGCACAAATACAGACGGAACTTAGCAGGGAAATTACCCATGGCTGCTTTTCTGTTATTACCTTTTGCATTCTTTTGGTGTTGGCTTTGGAAAGAGAGGCTAATCTTTGACTGTCATTCTTACAAAACATTGTCACAGTTCTATATCGTTATATTATCATTTTTTTCCAATATCAGAACTGGTTATCTGATTCTTTAAAATGCGATTCAGTTGATGTAGTTTCACTCCATTCTCATAGTTACAGTAGCTAGTGCACAATACCATTTTTTTATAATAATGCAAATCTTCAGCACAGCGGACACATTCACAAAATATTGTACCACTGTTTCAGGAGGAAAAAAATCTTCATTTCTCTGTATTTAATGCCAATTCCATAGGGCAGTTATAACTATCTAATCTACCATTCCGAGGACAGAAGCAATCAAACATTCTCATATGATTATAGTGTGTGTGTGTGTGTGTGTGTGTGTGTGTGTGTGTGTGTGTGTGTGTGTGTGTGTGTGTGTGTGTGTGTGTGTGTGTGTGTATCTGTGCTGGTTTACTTGCATACTTCACAGCCCAGAACATTATCAGTTCATGGTTCTTTCTTATATCCCAACTAAGCATCCCATTGGGGAAATTGCCTCATATTTTTAAAGAAAGGCTACATGTTTGTAATAAGAAGTAATGCTATTACTATCAGTAGTAGTCGTAGTAACAGTAGTAATAGTAGTAACAGTATTATATAAATGAATATTTTCCTTTTATGTATTCATTAGCCTTGGTTCCTCTATGCTACACATCTTGTTTTATAGGATGTAATAAATGTTACATTTTGAGTAACATTTACTGTTAATCTCTTACATATTAAATGTATGGATTCATACTACTTTTTAATTATTTGTATTCAATTTTCATTTAAAATCATTCATGATATATAACTATTAAACAGAAGACTACTTTCTTGTATTTTTGGCTCATTCCTGTTTTTTTACTCCAAGTGTTTTTTTTATTAATCTTTCAAATAATTCCATTGTATAATTATCTTAACACATTTTCTGATAAGTAAAACAGTATGATTAACTATATACAATATTTACAGTTGGCCTGAAATTATATAACATCATATTAATGAGAGATCATTTGTTCCTTTTTCTTTTACTCTCATTAAGAGTTTGAATTCAAGTTTAGTGTCTCAATAAGTGATAGTATTTTTTCCCATGGATTCTTGTTCCATCATCTTGGTGCTAATCTTAGTTATTTTACTCTGGTTTCCAGTAATGCAGCTGTCTTCAATATTAGCAGAAATTCTTTAAATGATGGTTCCAGATTTGATTTCCATTTTCTGGTAATACATTTTCTAGCATTTGCTAGAATGTTCCATAGTAGGTAGAGATTGCTATTATTTAAATCTAAATTCTCATTAACATTCAACAAAATTAGAGATTTACTTACTACAAATGTATCTGAGAATATGGCTTGTATGAAATTGCTGACATCTTCCCAAAAGTTTTTAACTTTAATATAGTAATGAAATACATGTATCCAATCTGCTTTACAACTCTGCAAGCATCTCCAACATGTAACATTATTAGAAGTATTACATTTTTTTAATCTATTTGGCGTAAAAAAAGATCTGTGCAAAAATTTCCATGTGTAAATTCTCCAAAATTGTATGTTGGATGTCAATTTAACAGAATTTAGTATTTTGCTTTTGTTTTCCAGGGATAAATTTATTGAATGACCTTTTGTTATATGATTCCAAAATTTTTGATTGATTTTAACTTTATAATTTATTAAAATGTTATATAATTTTGATGTCATATTTCCCAATTTTGATTATTGTATACTATTTCATATAAATGAGTTATAAGTGTAGGTTTATCTCTAAAAGAAGAATTGTTAATTATTCTGCATAGATCTTGTGAGTATTGTAATATGCTTTGTAATAATACCCAGTCTGATGTACAGAGATTATAAGTTTTTATTATAAGTTGACTATCCAAAACCTTATGTTCATCAATGCATTGTTGTCAGCAAATTAATTGTTTCTTTTCCCAAGTAATGAAAACCGTCCTATGCATTTTGTTTGGAAACTTTCTTGTTACATTGAAAGGATATAAAAGTTCTAGCCATAACTTTATATCTGTGTTAGAAGTTACAAATCTTCTAAATGAATTATACATATCATTTAAGTATTTTAGATTAGTAGGTTTTGTTAGATTATATTGAAGGCTAGCACATAAGTTATGCCATGGTTTATTAATATGATTGTATATCATTAAATTCTTTAAAATGGTATTTTCATTTGAATAAATAACAGTGTGGAGAGATTTCCAGTTAGAAGAATAGCACGGATCTATCCAGTTTATAATTATTTTAAAAATGCAGGCTCTAATATAAGTTTCAATATCCGGGAAATTGATTCCACCTAGATTCCATGGTCTAATGTGGTGTGTATAAGCTATTCTGTTTTTGTTAGGATGCCAAAGAAATCTTAATAATAATGTATTTATTCCTTTTAAAAAATATTTGTCTGGTATTACTGGAATAGCTTGTGCTATATATAGGATTTTTGGAAGTAATATAATTTTTATTACTTGCAATCTATCTTCAAATGTTATATATATTTTGTTCCATTTTATTATATTTGACTTTATTGTGTCTATGATTTCCCTGTAATTTATATTTAAATTTTTTTTCTCATGTTGTACTTAATGTTATACCTAGACAGTTTAAAGTGAGAGATTGTTTACCAATTAAATGATTATCATTTATTTGAAAACCATTTTTTTTATTCAATATCATAAAATTTGATTTCGTTTTGCTAAAATGTAATCCTGAAAGTGAATAAAATTTATCAACTTGTATATCTAATTCTTTTAATGATTTTTTAGAAGTAGATGTGGTAAGAAGTATATCATCTGCAAATAACATTATTTTTGAATTATATTGATTATATAAATTTATACTCTCTATTTTGGGATTGTTTCATATTGAGATGGCAAATATTTCAATGGATAATGCAAATAATATGGGGGACATGGGACAACCTTGTTTTGTGCCTTTTGTCAATATTATTGATTCAGAGGTGAAAGGTCCTAATTTTACATATGCTAAATTGTTTTTATATATGTTCTTTATTAATGAAATAAAGGAGCTAGGAAACTCATAATATTCTAATATTTTGAACAAGAAATCCCCAGTTTAAGGAGTCAAAAGCTTTCTCTATATCCAATGCAACTATTAAGGCTTCTTGTTTATCTCTATTTAAATAGTCAATAACAGTTAGTATTCTTTGCATATTATCATAAGTGTGCCTATTATGTATAAATCCTGTTTGATCTTCATTTATAATTTTTATCATAGATTTTTTGATTTTATTGACTAGAATAGCCATAAAGATTTTATAATCATTGTTCAGTAATGAAATTGGTCTATAGGAAAGGCATTTTGATGCATCTTTATTTTCTTTTATTATAGGAGTAATTAATGAGTAGCTCCAAGATGGTGGAATGGTGTTGTGTGTTTGTATTTCTATTAAGGTTTTTTGGAAGACTGAGATTATAGATGATGGAAAGATGTTGTATATTTCAGCTATAATACCATCCATTCCTGGAGCTTTATTATTTTTGCTTTCTTTGATTTTCTCTGAAATTTCTTTAAGATTAATTTGCTTTTGAAGTTCTAATTTTAAATTTTCTGGGATTGTTTTAATCAATTCGGGTTTCAAATCTAAATTAATTTTTTTTGTTTGAGTTCCTTCCATCTTATAATGTTCTGTAAAATGGTATTTAAAAGCATCTAATATATCACTTATATCTGACACTTTCTTGTTCTTCCTTCCTTTGTGTATAATAGTAGTAATGTTATTTATTTTAGATTGTACTTTAACTCTTATCGCCAAGTTATGCATATGTTTAGGAGACAGCATATGAGTTTAATTTTAATCTTTCTAGTGCTAGATTAGTTTTATATGTTAGAATTTCATTAAGCTTTCCATGCAGATCATTAATTTTCTTCTTATTAGTCAGTGCATTTGTTAAATTATTATTATTTATTTTTATGATTTGATTTTGTATGTTGAGCAATTCTGATTCCCATTCTTTTAGTTTATTTTTGTACCATGTGATGATTTTACCATAAATATAGGCTTTTAGAGCATCCCATACCATAACTATGCTGATTTCATTAGTGAGGTTAGTGTCTAGAAAGAATTTCAACTCTGTGAGTAGCCAAGGTTTAAATTCTTTTAGTTTCATAATATATGCTGGAATTCTTGTCATTTGTATTAATTTTTTAAAATTTGTTTGACTATTAATAAGGATTGCTCTATGATCTGATAATGAACATGGTATGATTGTAAAACTATTTCTCTTCGCATCAAGGTCTTGTGCAACAAAAAATTTATCTATTCTTGTTTGGGTTGTAAATCTGTAATCTTGGTGCGAAAATAACAGTGAGTTACTTTCTCTAAGTTTGAATGTGTCTATTAAATTGTGATTTTCAACCCATTTTTTGAGTAGCTTTGCTATAGGAGTTATACGTAATTTTTTTTGTTGGTGGTCTTTGAATTATCAAGAATACAATTAAAGTCATCACCTAATATCAAGCTACCTTTATATGTTTTACTAATAAAGTCTAGATGTCTCTTTGTCGTACCTTTTCCTATTCCTGGGAACCAATAAAGATTTACTAATGTCCAGATTCTATTATTGAATTTTATTATAACAAGTGTTATAAGCCCCTCTTTCTCTTCATAGCTATAAAGAATTTGGGGATTAATGATGTTTTTTATCCATAGTATCCTAACTCCTCTAGTTTTGTTTTTATATGATGATTGCACTATTATTGTATACTCATTTGGATTCCATAAATGCTTTTCATCATCTTTAAAGTGAGTCTCTTGAAGAAATATTACTTGCGCTTTGTTTAATTTTAAATATTTTAGTAGGTTTGATCTTTTCTTTGGATTATTTAAACCATTTATGTTCAGTGAAAGTAGTGTTAAGCCCATGTTTGTTGTTGAGTTTCATGCTTGCTAATATTTATATTAATATTCAAGTACATTTTATAGTATTGTATTTGGAACAAAATTCTCCTTATTTCATGTATCATAAATAGACTGAATCTCTTTTGTAATACTTTTATATTGATATTCATTTCAGGCCATAATAAAAAAAGTATAAAATGATTTAAGTAAAATTATTTTGATGAAAATAATCTTTTCTTTCATCCTTCCCCCCATCACACACAGAATGATATACATTCCTAATCTAATAGACATAAACAAAATATCTACCAGATTAACCCTCATGTTTGGTAGACAGATTTCCTCATGCTCCATTCTTGTATTCTTAGAGACCTTTGAAATTATAAACTAGTATATGTTGAATTATATTTATGGTTCTATATATTATATACATAGTGAAACACATAAGAATCGTAGGCTATATACATATATATATAAATACATTCCTTATTATGAACATTTAATAACATATCAATCATATGGCTAAGTATATTCATCTCAAATAAGTTAAACCCGACATCCAATTTCTCTAATGTCATCTTCTTTTCCCCTTCTCTCTCTCCCTTATGTATATGAACAATTTGCAAAGACACAAATATGTATTTTATATACTATTTTCATTGAACCATTCATAGTGACTGACTGATATCAACTACTGAATCATTTCTGAATCTGATGTGATTATAGATTTTCTATATATGTACATGACATAACTATCAACATAGTAATATATGCATCAAATGTTCAAGTTAATCATCTAATAGTAGATGATAGATAAAATATTTTCCAAATACATATTGATTGTAATGAAATCTATTTTACATAAATACATTAATATTTAAAAAATATTCATTAAATGGTAAATACTTGTACATTTCTCATGAATCAATAAATTGTGTTACATACACAGTTGTGATATTGTTTTTTACTAAAAAAATAAAAAAAAACATATTTTTTTGTAAGTGCAAACATATGATAAGCTCTGCAAACTAGTTATTGTTCAAGATAATTTAATGCTCATAGATTACTTATTATATCCAATGTTTCTTTGACTATTTGGTTATATACTTCAAACCCTAGTTTATAATGCATATTAGAGTCTTACAGTTTTTAGTATTCTTGTCTTTTCATATAATCCATAAGTTTAATACATAGATTTTACTATAGGTTAAAGAAATATTTTATAAACTTTTTATATAACACTCATCTCGTTTACTCATTCAAATGTAACAGTTTTAACTTTCTGTCAACAATAGCTATTAACCCAACTATATTTTTATTTAGGAAAAGCTTACTGATTAAAAATATCAGACTCAGAATGCCCACTGAAGTACATTGTAGCAGTGGCGGCTGGTGACTTCAAATCAAAGGGGGGCTGCAGGAGACAGCTGAATGGGTGGGGTCAAGGGAAGGGGTGTGGCCAACTAGAAAGGGGAGGAGCTATGCTCAAAACCACAAAATCTAACTTTAATTAAATACGCTGCCCTGGGTGCCAAACCATCATTATGAGAGTCCAATTAAGACAAAAATAAGTGTAGAAGAATAAAAATATTTCAATGCATTGGCTGCATGACAGCTTACTTAATATCCTGATGGAAACAAAAGGTTGTGAGGCATGAAAAAATAAATTACTTTTTAAATACATTACTGGAATGCCAGTCAAAATCAAGTATAAGAAAAACAAGCAGCACTCAACTCAAACCACTTCTCCTTGCACTGCAGTTCTAATTATAATTTATATTCAGCTTTATTAAAGTACCAAGTAACATGCTGAAAGTGGAAATCTCTGTGATGCCCCACTTGTAAAAATGTTTCTTATCCAAAAAAGACCTGCTGCCTGACAACTATCTACTTGTTTCATGGGGAAAACATGATCAAAGTAAAAAATGAAAAGCAAACAAGAAACAAGCTCAAGATACATTGCTTAAAGGATTACTGTACAGGTTATGGACCACACATGATTGGCATTCTGTTTAGTTTACTGGTAAAGCCTGTAGAGATGACTGGAAGTCTCCAACAAGTGTGAGCTTTTTAAAAGAATGTAATCCTGTCCTTCAATACCAAAGGCTTATACATTATCTAGTTAAGTATTCTCTGCATGGCAACAACAGAAAGGCTTTCAATGTTGGCAATTATTTAACAGTATGCTTATTAAAGCTTACTTGCATCTTACGATCTCAGACAAGCTTTCCTTATGGTCATTACAGCATTGCTACTTAAACACAGAGCAACAGGCACTTTGAGTAATAAGCATAAATCTGAGTAATAAGCATAAATCAACAGTACAAAAATATGACAGAAACCAGACCATTCTGCAAAATCAAGGACAGATGAAAAGCCACTGTAGTACTTGTGTCTACCTTGGATGGGGGGGGGACACACTGCACATTTACACTGCATAACTACTCCTTGCCTTGCTTGGACACATCCAGAGTCACTACATGGGGGAGTGGGGTGCAACAAGTATGTCACAATTTGAAGTGTTTCTGGCTGACTGTGATGGCCCTGACACATTTGTCATACCTCTCAACCTCAGAGCAAGAAATCTGGACAAAGCCATACACAGAAGTGGGACAAAGGCCCAAAATAAGGACAATTTTTAAATATTGCTCTAATAAACTTAGAAAGATAATGGAATAGGTCTCTTGCATTAGTATAAATTTTCTGAAGGGTATAAAATCTGAAACTCAAATGTCTGTCATTATTTTCTAACTTCAGTCTTTAATGATTTGTCACTAATTTGCCAAAACACACAATTTTATGAAAAATGGACCAAAAATGTGATGCAAAAATATGAAATAGCCACACAATACAGCTGGAAACCTGTCAAAGAAGGGACACTTTAATATTAGTACTTCTAACTTGAGCAGCTGACAAAATAAAAGAATCTACATGCATTTCAAGTAATCTATAACTTTGATTATTATAAGTATTTCTTAATTGTAAACCCTCCATGTTTTCTTCCAAAATTGCTATTTTGTGGAGGGATTATTAGGGGGAAGAGCAACATTTTGAGCCAAAATCGGGGACAGTTGAGAGGTTGGCTATGCCTAATTCTATAAAGCAATTTGCATGTACCTCTCAACCTGTTAATGCAGTAAATCTGAACAAGGCCAAATATATTGGGGGAACATATAAACAGTACTAAAAATTGCTATTGTATAAATTGAGACAGTTGATAGAATAACAGTTCTTACTTTAGCATGCATTTTTCTGAAGGTTATGAAGTCTGAAACTCAGTGTATTATTTAGTGACTTAATTCCTAAATGATTTGCCAGAAAACTACAAATTTTATGAAGAACAAACCAAAAATAAGAAGCAAGAATCTATTCATTCTTTGAAAATCTGGACAGTTGGGAGGTATAGTTCAGCTGGGCCTTTCTCAGTTTGCTGCCCTTCCCCCTGACAAAATCATGATTGAATGGAGCCTCTGCAGCCATTCCAATGATCCATTACGTGGCTATTTCACTCCATTTACCATAAACACTAATGTGCATACTGCTTTACTTCTATGATGAGTTGGACTTCATTTGAAAGTTTTATTTTGTATTTTACAGCACAAACACTAAGACATCTGCTAAATAAAGCAATGCAGTCTCACAATGAAAAACAGACTTAGCATTAAAACTTCTCTGCCCTTGAAACTCACATTCATTGAAACAGCATTGAAACCCACATTCAAAGAAAATACATTTTGCCAGTGGCAGATAAAGATTAATTTTGGGCTGTTTTCAAATCATAGGCCCTTGCATATGAAACATACATGTGCTCTTTGATACACCTTCCTCATTGTACTAAATTTATATTCCTTGTACAATACAGTACAGTTGTTAGAGGGCATTTTAAATTTGTTTTGAACATTTTTCCAGTAAGCAATGAAACAAAACGCATGCACCCATAATGACAAAACTGCCCAGTTCAGAACATTTCCATCATAAAAGTCTACTCAGACTTCCACAGTCCACCATTATTAGTAAATATGCACAATTCTACAGTCCACCATTATCAGTAAATATGCACAATTCTACAGTCCATTATCAGTAAATATGCACAATTCTACAGTCCATTATCAGTAAATATGCACAATCTCTGAAGAAGTAAAAGTCATCTAAATAATTCCACATTAAAGAAATCTGTAACTAATGAAGAGGTTGCTGCTAGCAAACACCTTTATATTTCATGGTTTCTTCGAAAAATAAAGTGTCTGTTGCCCCTCAGGAATAAATTGCCTATATTGCATTAAAAAATGATAAGCTAGTAATATTGCAAGAGGAAATGGATGGCAAACTGATAACAGACTCATAGTTAGTATCTTCACCAAGGAGAACATTCTCAGTACAGCAGCATCCACCCCTTGTGGGAGTAGAACCCACAGCCTTCTGCATCAAAAGCAAGTACACAACCTGTTGTGCTATTAACAAGGAAAACCAACTTCACTTAAGCAACACTAAACTTCTGTTCCCTGCAGCTCTCAGCTCCTTGTAAAATCTACTCAATACTCAACTGCATCTCAACTTCGTAGCACAAGAAAACTGGAAAAAGCCAAAATTTATTGGGGGGGGGTCAAAAGCCCAAAAACCAGGGACACATTAAACATTGCTTGTATAATCTTGGAAAGTTGCTAGAATAAAATGCTGTGTTACCACCATACATTTTACTGCCAAGGTCCCTGTGCAAAACAGTCAGAGCAACATACCACTATGCCAAATCAGCTGCTTTGTGAAAGAGAAATGCTGCGTTACCACCATACATTTTACTGCCAAGGTCCCTGTGCAAAACAGTCAGAGCAACATACCACTACGCCAAATCAGATGCTTTGTAAAAGAGAGAAAGACTGAAACTTAAATGTCTATCATTTAGTAAATTCGGTTCTCACCATAGCTGTCAACCTCTTAGTACAAAACACCTGGACAAACCCAGTAATGAGGGAATACAGCCCTCAAACATATTCAGTTAATTCAGTTCTTGCCATAGCTGTCAACCTCAGCACAAAAAACCTGGACGAAGCCAATAATGGGGGAATACAGTCCCAAAAATAGGGACAAATTTCAAATATTCATGTTATAAACTTAGAAAATTGCTAGAATACAAGGTTGTAGGTTGTGTTACTATGTATTTTCTGAAGAACATGAAGTCTGAAATTCAAATGCCTGTCAATTTTACTTCTGACAGAACAAAAACAATTTTCAGCAGAGGCCCAGGAAGAAATACTGCACACACATCTTTGTAAAATGGCAGGGCACAAGAGCAAATCCACACAAACACAGGGAGGAGATGCAGACTCTACACAGAAGGCACCCCAGCCAAGAATCAAACCAGAGAAACCTATAGCTGTGAGGCAACAATACTACCACTGCACCATCAAATATGTAAGGAATTAAAACATTCAGAAACCTGAAGTCTGAAATTCAAATGCCTGTCAATTTTATTTAACATTTGTTAATCAGGACAGTCTGACTTGGAACAAAAACCAATTTTCAGCAGAGGCCCAGGAAGAAATAATGCAGACATGTCTTTGTAACATGGGAGGACACAAAAGCAAACCCACACAAACACAGGGAGAAGATACAGACCCCACAAAGAAGGCACCCCAGCCAAGAATCAAACCTGAGAACCTGCAGCTGTGAGGCAACAATGCTACCACTGCACCATCAAATATCAAGCATTTCCACATTTACAAACCACAGATATTATGAACGGATCAGATCAAATATGAGGCAAAAATCTGCAATTTTTTTTACAAATGGTGGTGGGTAGGGAATTCAGGTCTTTAACACCTGCATACAAGGTACAGGGTTCAAGCCTGAGGTATTCCCTGACACACACACACACACCTGTAGTAGCAAACCACAAAAACTAAATATACTGCCCTGGGTGCCAAACCGTCATTATGAGAGTCCAATCAAGACAAAATGAAGTGTAGAAGAATAAAAATATTTCAATGCATTGGCTGCATGACAGCTTAATATCTAGATGGAAACAAAAAAGGTTGTGAGGTATGAAAAAATAAATTACTGTTTTTTTAAATACATTAATGGAATGCCAGTCAAAATCAAGTATAAGAAAAACAAGCAGCACTCAACTCAAACCACTTCTTGCACTGCAGTTCTAATTATAATTTATATTCAGCTTTATTAAAGTACCAAGTAACATGCTGAAAGTAGAAATCTCTGATGCCCCACTTGTAAAAATGTTCCTTATCTAAAAAAAGACCTGCTGCCTGACATCTACTTGTTTCATGGTGAAAACATGATCAAAGTAAAAAATGAAAAGCAAACAAGAAATAAGCTCAAGATACATTGCTTAAAAGGATTACTGTACAGGTTATGGACCACATGATTGGCATTCTGTTTATGGGTAAAGCCTGCAGAGATGACTGGAAGTCTCCAAGTGTAATGAGACTCTTAAAATAATGTAATCCTGTCCTTTATTCCAAATACTGGCATATGCATTTCAATACCCAAGGCTTATACATTATCTAGTTAAGTATTCTCTACATGGCAACAGAAAGGCTTTCAATGTTGGCAATTCTTTAACAGTATGCTTATTAAAGCTTACTTGCATCTTGCAATCTCAGCCAAGCTTACCTGATTGTCATTAAAGTATTGCTACTTAAACACAGAGCAACAGGCACTTTTCTAGTATTGGCAGAGATATTGGACTTTCAGATAAACAGGAGGTTCAGGACAGAAGTGGTCCCCATAGTTTGGAAGCTGTACTTATACATGTTCCAATTTCAGACATGGGAAAAATATTATATAACCATGTAAAAGTATATAAAATGCCATGTAAAAGGATGTAAGAATGCCATGTAAAAGGATGTAAGAATGCAATGTATAAGCCTGAGGAGAGTTTGAGCTGTCTTAGAAATCCAAGCCCACCTATATAGTAGGAAATTCAAAGTTCGGGATCATAATCCCTTAAAATTGTCCCACAAGGTCAATGAGCAAAATGGTAAGCTGCTCAGGTGGATCCTGGAATTAAAGGCCAACAAAGTGACAATTGAGCATAGCAGTGAAACAAGAAATGCAAACAGAAATGGTCTTTCATGGTAAAGGATTATGTAGCATAAGTGAAAAGATGTACCTTCAACCCAAACTATGTTTCTCGGGTGTATCCCAAGAAAACAAACTTAAGATATTATCAAAAAATCAAACGGATGATGATATTAAGCACACACAGACACACACACACACACACACACACACACACACACACACACACACACACACACACACACACACACACACACACCCCAAATCCCACTTACCTGTAGTAGCTCTTGTCCTTCTCCATAAATAAGTGAAACCACCATAAATAAATCCAAACCCGATCCCTCCATAAATCCAATGCATACATCCAAACCACGCCCGTGCAACTCCAGACCCACGAGATCCTCCGAGTGAAACCAATAAATCTAAACCCCGCGCAAAAAGACCGCAGCACATTCCAGACTGCTGACCTTGCAGTCTGACCCTGACGCATTCTCCCAGCGAGTTCCAGGACAGTCTATGCAGTTTAAAACTGCATAGACTTCTGGGAGCTCCGTTCCTCATGTTTCCCAATCAGGACTGCTGCTGAGACTATCTGAGCATGCTCCAGACTCTCAGCAGCAGTCCGGACTAGTGCACATGCGCGAAGTCCGCGAATTTTTAAACTATTTTTTCTTTTTTTTTTTTTTATTTTTATTTCTTTTATTTTACAGTTGAGGGGGCTGCAGTCCGGCAGTCCAATAGCTCGGGCCGCCCCTGCATTGTAGTATTTCCTTTGTTGTGCAGCTTAGCTATGGTGCAGTAAATGAGTTTCTATGCATGACAAAAAGTAAATTAAGTTTCTAAATAAAAGATATAATCATAACTAGAATCAGTTAAAAATTATATGTCTGTATTTGCATATGTGCACATTGTCAAATCTAGCCATGTAGATGATAAACATATTTGTGTATTGTCACTATTTTGTGCTCATTTCTGTGCTTATATACATATTTGTAGATTGACACATGCAGACTCATATTTCCATGTTTGAGATTTGTAGAATAAATCATTTGACTATGTTTCTCTAATTCTTACAGAGTTATTATACAGTGTTTTCCTGAACTGTGTAGACTTATTTCTTCCTATTGTTTAGCCTTGACTTATCATTACTTTTATTAAAAAGTACTTCATATTTATTCCAACTAAATATTCTGAGTCTATCCAAGAGCTTTACAATATACAACTCAATTTTCCTTTTGAAATACAATCTATTAAAGAGTTAAACATCAATCTAAGAGAGATTTTCAGCATGTTTATGATTGGTAGCAGACTGCTGTTATACCTGTCTCTAACTGTACATAATTTGGCCTACTTTTCCATGTCAGTGCTGTGGACAATTAAAATCGTATCTGCTGTCAGTTGTAAAATATCATGTCACTGCATTTTACAGATTAACTGTCCATCAGTATTTTAAAATTGCTGGAATTTGATGTTTAAATCCACTCAACTGATTAACCATATATCCTTTGAACGTGCTATGCTAGATGTACTGAAAGTCATAATGAGACAATAAAGTGGTGTAACAGCCCAATACACAGTATAGAACTTTAATGTATATATTTTAAATACTTGTGCCAAAAACTGAATATGCATTACAGGAACAAATTGGCTAGCAGGCATTAACTGGTATGTATGACACACTGCTACCTATTACATTACAGGATATCCCTGTCCAGTAAACAACAATTAGAACTGGATTGTGTTTGGTCTTTAACATCTAATTATACATTGTGCTAGTCAGCCAACTATTTCATGTAAGCACATGGGAGAAGGGTGACATCTTACAGAATTATCATTTATTTTGGAATTAGCAAATACCTCATACACTAAAAAAAAAAATCTGTTAATGGTCAGTCATCTGTCCTGCACTATTTTATTAACAAAGACACACATGTACCCACAAACCCACACACACATACACAAACACACACACACACACACACACACACACACACACACACAGGCATGCAAATATTTTTAATTAAAACAATGTTAAAATCTGTCACAGGGTTTTTTATAAGCAGTACAACAGCTACAGTCAAGAAGGTGCAAATATAGCTTGAAATCAGAAGGTTTTGGAAGATAAAATAAATTCTGTACATAAAATTCAAAACATTTTCCTGACCATTTCCTGAATGTTTTGAACATTAATAATCAGCATGTTATCAGGACTATATTAGAGGGTGCTTGTCACTTTAAGACTAACAGGAAGTGTACAGCTGTATTGACGTGAAAACTCTTGGTATCTTGACTAACAGTTTATACACTGAATCCCTGCCTCTCACCACTCTGTAAAAGTAACTGTTCTTATTTATATTTCTATTTTAGTGATTTAGTTCATGTACTAGTACAGTGGTCTTTTTTCACATTGGATTTTATAGTTGTTGTAGTCTGATAAAGCTGAATGTGTTCATACTATTTTTTTCCTTTTTCTTACTCTCTGCCTAGTAAGACTATACTGTATTCTGTCCTCTTTCTATCTCTTTTACATCATCGTATCCTTGTAGAGCGTGAGTGCAAGCTATTAGTGTTACTGTGGTGTTGAATAATTACAAGGACGCTATTCATGTGTTCGCAATTGTGTGTCTGACTGTAAAATGAGCTCGCGACGTCTTGTAAACAGCCGTTATTTATTCATATCCTCGTCAAACAGTTCGTGTGAAGAAAAAAAAAAGAGAGATGATGCTTTTAAACTGTAACAATGAAGTGTTCAACACCGATCAGTTATATAACTACTATATTTATATTTTTTTACCAATACCTACTGCTTATTGCTTGATATCTTGTAGCCACATGAACCCTGATGGTTACAAACCATCTATATAAGCTGCATGTCAGTATTTCTTAACAGAGACACCCAGATCATTCACTGCTCTTCTCCTTCCTCTCCCCACCTCCCGTTCTCAATTCTATCCCATCAAGACATCCTATTAAGTAATTAAAATGAGCTTTTTGAAAGAAACAATCCCTACAATACTACACATTTAAATTTGATATGAGTGTCGTTGTGCTAATCACTTGACACAAGCAGCCTCATCCTGTAGTAAGTAGAGTTGAAGCATCACTGTATTAAAAAAGAAAAACAGAAGGATTATAAACAGTATTATGCATATTGAGAAAACTAAAAAAAAGTAAATGTACATACGTTTTGGTTTCAGTTTCCTTTAATATATTTCACTTTTTAGTAGAATCTTTGAGAGTATTTAAACTTGTTACATTTTTTATTCCAGTTCTTTGTTTCTTCTTCTTTACATCAGTCCAGGAATTTTTTTTCTTGGGATCTTTTCAGTGAGTTAGATGTTGACCAGTCCATTTATTCTGGAATTGTAATTATATTATTGTTCTTGATAAAATAAGCTGCCTCATCTATGTTGTCGAAGGTTCTCATTTCATTTGAGTGAAGAATCTTGATTTTTGCAGGGTATGCAAGTTGAGCTTTAATTTTGTTTTGTTTCAGGAATTTTACAAATGGCCATGCTTTCTTCCTTAAACCTAGAACTCTAGTTGAATAGTCATTATCGAATCTTATTTGGTGTTGTTTATACTTTAAAGGACGTTTCCTCCATGCTGATTTTAGTATAAGTTCTTTATCAAGGTATGATAAAAACTTTATTACAATGGATCTAGGAGAACTATTAGGGGATGATGATACAGGTTTTACTATGGCTCAATGAGCCCTTTCTATGCCATTTGACAGTCCTTATTTTAGGTCTAAGAATTCCGGCAACCAGGAATTTAAAAATAAAATAATGTCCTCACCCTCAGCTTTCTCCGGAAGACCAAATATTCTAATATTTGTGCGCATTTCTCTGTTTTCTAAATCATCTATCTTGTTGACTAACCAGTTATTTTGTTGTAAGAGAAATTCACTTTGGTTCTCTTCTTCCTTCAACCTTACATCTATATCAGAGAGAGATGTTTCAATGTCCATTATTTTTGTTTGTTGCTGATGTAATAATTCTTTAAAGACACCTGTTTGTTTTTGGCAGTTCTCTTTTAGATTTTCAAGGTTGTCCTTAAAATTATCCATCTTTCAATGACAGCTCCTGCAGTACAGAGGACATCAATTGGATTTCCTTCTTCAAGGCTGTTTCAGAGTGTGAGTTCTTTGAGTTACTCATTTCCAAGTGGCTATAGTAGTCTCCAGATTAATTTGACAGGAAAATATTGACAAAAAGCTTTTAAAGTTAGTACACTATTAGTTCATAAGTTTATCAATAATAGTTGGATATTTTTGTTCAATGAAATTAATTATTTCCCTGTTATTTGAACTAGTTTTGTGGAGCTCTAAAAAAATGCTGCTACCAGTTAGCCATTCAGGCTCCGCCCCACTCATTCCTGTTTTGGTTATACCCTCTCATGTTCATCTAAAAAAAAAAAAAACAAATAAATAAATAAATAACACAGGACATATGATATAGGGCAGCCTAGTGGACATCAAAGTAATCCTGTCACAAATAGTAACCTTAATGGAAGGAAAGGAGCCACATTTCTTTCTTGGATATTAATGTGTAAATAATCAAACCAGTCCAAGAAATACAACATTGTTGATCTGTGAGGAAAAAAAAAAAATTCCCACGGTCAGCCGTATGCTTCTTATAGAACTGGTAGACTCAAGTAAAACAAGAGAAAGCCTTCCATTGCAGATCGCACTGTAGTGGGGAAGGGGAAATGTACCCTTACCCATCACTGTAGTGCAATCTTGGAATTTGTATATATAACTACGGGGGGTGCAGGTGGGCTTGTCCCCCTGCAAAAACCTGTTGTTGTATGTTGTGTAGGTAGGAACATTTCAGTGCATCGTCATTTTCGACATTCGACTGAACTGAACTGCTCGGTTTGACATTTGCATTGTTCGGTGTTCAGATTTCCGAACATTTGGTTCGGACATCTGTACATTCGACCAATGTTATGTCAAACATGTGATAGTAAACCATATATATATATATATATATATATATATATATATATATAAATATATGTATATATAAACATATATGTACACATATGGGTGCATATATTTTCATCAAGGAGTGTTTTCCTTCACAGAAGATGGAGCAGTTGCTGGTGTCAGGAATTTGGGAAACAATGTAAAAAAACAAGCTATGTTTTGATCAACATGTTTGCACTATTTCAAGGATGCCCTTTTCATCACACAACTTATATCTAAAGATATGGCATCCAGGTCCAGGAATGCAATCATTCCACTGTACTCAGCTGTCATTAGGCTGATCAACATATACAAAAGTTAAACGTTTGTTTTGTATCCTTTTCTGCAACCAGCAATGAGCATCTTAATCTGACCAAAAATATCTGTGAAAAGTAAGAGTGATCCAAAGAAACTGTATGAGTTCTAAAGAAGAGAACTAACAACGTATTCTAGCAGAAATGAACATAGGTATGGTGTCTGCCTAAACTGTACCTACCAATACTCATAAGAATTTTACTGTCAGGTAAAGGACCTGTATTTTGCAAATGATGACTTTTCAGATACAGAAAGTGATGATATCAAGATGTGTTCCCAGAATTTACCTTTGTCAAGCAGATCAAATCCGTTCTCTTTGAACTCTGTAATTGAAGCATATTTGGCTTCTACTCTGATGTCACTATTTCTTCATCTGCTCAAAAATGTGTATCCTACCCTTATCTCCATCATCTTTAGCTTCCTGAACTGCTTTGCCATCACTCACAAGGTTTCTGTGCCATACAGAAGCACTGGTCATGCCATTTTTTTTTTTAATTTTACTTTTCAACTTCCTTGGTATTCTTCTCTCATTCACTACCCCAGACACATTGCGCACTTTGGCTGTTGACCCTCTGATTCTAGCTCTGACCTCCTCATTCAAACTGCCCGTCTCAACCACCACTCCCAGATACCCAAAGTTGCTTATCTGTTCCACTAACACCCCTTCTATGTTAGTTTTCATCTTTGTCTTCTAATTTTTCCATTTGTTGCCATGAGAGCTATATTGTCTATATTAAGTTTCATCCATGTTCACTCAGTATGGAACGTGGACTTCCTGAAGTTCAGTCAACAGTGGGCTCAGAACTGAACCTTGATACACACCAACTCCCATTCCATCTAGTAACCCCTCAACACTGTTATTACATGTATCATTCAGTCCTTGTAAATAGCCTTCACTTATTCTACCACTGTTTCCAGGGCTTTAAGCCATCATAGAAGTGACCAAATCTTATTTCTGGGGTTCTTGGCATATGATTTCTCAAAGTCTTGGAATGCCCAACTGGTCTCTTTACTTGTCTCTAGTTTCTTTTCCACTATCTGTATATTGTAAACATTGGGTGGGTTGTGCTGCATCCAGACATGAATTTGAACACTGTTCTCCCATCTTATTTTCTAGTACTCTTTATATTCAGTCAGCCTCTCTTTTGCATTCATGCAGTGTGACAGGACATTTTTACCTCTGTACTGCCAATAGTTGTGAATGACTCCTTTGTTATTGTGCACTGACACTAGAATTCTTGTTTTCCAATCAATGGGGATGCACCTTTCTTCCTATACTGCAGTGTGTACTGCAGTTGGATAGAAAAAGTACAAGAAAGTATAAGAATGTATAGGATATAAAACGGGATGAAGCAAAGGCCAGAGAAATTAAAAAAAAAAAATTAAGAAAAGCTCCTAACTGTAAAAATAAATAGGCCCAGGTGTATTACCCAACATCTGGCTAGAAGTACTAACAGCTTTACTAGAAGATTTAGCAATCAGTAAGAACTACTTATACGTGCTGTTGACAACAGGAAAAACAGTCCTTATCCTTAAGAGCGAACCTGCAAGCTACCCTAAAAACTATAGACCGATAACTTGCCTTCTGATGATGTATAAACTATGCACAGAAATTGATGCCGATCATAGAATCATAACAGGTTACTAGGCTAAGGGCCCCAGGGCCCTTAGAAGCCTAGCCATGTTCAACCCATGTTCCTAAGGGTGTTTGGTTCAAGCAGACACTAAAATCAGCACCTATTTCTCCTGTCCAAGAGCGACACAGGTGGAACACCTGAGTGAATTTCCAGTTACCCATCTAATCATCCAAATTACACTTAAATAGGACCAATGAAGTGTTTTGTTTAACGTGAATAGGAAGCTTGTTCCAAAAATGGGACAACCTCTGTGAGACAAATCTCTCTCTCCAGAAAGTTCTGTTGATATCACATACTAGGTTAAGGTCCTTTGAGTGAGTGACCCGTATGCCATTTTAATTGCAAATGTGTAGTATTTCCATTAAGGCTGGGTCAGAGATTGTTCTGCATTCAAGGCACAGGTCACCTCTGAGCAGTCTGTATAACACAGAGCAATGTGACAATGATTTCACTCTGTCCGCATAAGACACATCTTGAAGAGCCTGAATTTTCTTTGTAAGGAACCTTTGTGGTCTCTTCAATTGCTGCAGGTGTTTGGAAAGGAACATACCAAAAGGACCATTGTACTCTATTATTGGCCTGATAAGGGATTAGTACAGGGGGGCTATAACCTGTTTTTGGAGGCAATGTCCTTACTTATGAGATAGAGTTTATAGTCATTTAGAAGAAAACTCAATCATGACAATAGAACAAAAGGATAACAAAAGAAAGACACATGGAACAAATGATCGTTTGTTGTTAAATAAAGTCATAATGGAAAACTGCAAGAAAGCAAATAATCTACGTATGGCATGGATAGATTACAAAAAATCACTGAGAGCACCCCACTTTCTTGGATAAAAGAGTGCTTACAGATGTATAATATACAACCTACACTGATCAATTACATTACAATGACCAGGAAACAGCGCAAACCACTTTCCAGTTAAACCATGATGAAGAACAAATTATTATTCCAGGGATAAAAATTCAAAGGGGATATTCCAGGGTGACTCTTTGTCACCGCTGCTCTTTTGTCTTGCCCTAAACCCTTAAGCTATCTACTTAACAGATTAGGTCATTGGCTACAGTTTGCCTCCCAGAAAACAACAACATGTAAAGACATCCCTTCTTCTTTTTGTAGATGATTTAAAACTATATAGTTCATCAGATGAGGAACTGAAAGCACAACTACAAGTGGTCAAAACTTTCTCAGATGATATAAGAATGTCATTTGGTCTTGATAAATGTGCAGCACCAAGAAAATATTAGTCTGTGATAGGAATGTAATATAAAAGAAGTTGAGCAAGAGGGAGTGTATAAATATTTGGGAATTGATGAAGGATCAACAATAAAACATGAACAAATGCGAATAAAATTTAGTAAGGAATATTTTAGAAGAATAAATTTAATATTGGAAATGGCTCTGACATCCAGAAACAAAGTTCAGACTATAAACCAATTTGCTCTTTCTGTCCTAGCCTAAAGTTTTGGAGTGATTGACTGGCCCCAAAAGGTATTGGTTTAGTTGGACAGGAAAACAAGAAAAATGCTTCATGCTTATCAAATGATTTATAAAAATCATTGTATACCAAGATTATATATTCCATGTTCTGAAGGAGGTATGGGCCTTCTCGAAATTGATTACATGTATAGATCTGCAATCATAGGACTGTATACATATCTGCTGACCTCACAAGATCCAAACATAGTGAAAGTTTCAAAGCATGAGGAGAAGAAGTCTAAGTTGACTTCCCTGCTTAGTTTAGCAGAAGCATATTAGTGTCACGCAGGAATGGAAATCAAACCAGAAGTAGATAAAAATCAAGCAACAACTGAATGTGCCAAAAAACAAAATAAAGAATATTAGTGAAGGATCAGATGAGAAGGCAAGAAATGTGGAAAATGCATAAATATAGTTGCAAATACAGAAAACTCTTGGAATAACCTCGTGTTGATGAAGACCAAATGCAGTAGAGGTGAATTTAAACCAAAAGATGAAAGGTTAATATGGCAGCCCAGGATAGTGGACTATGTATATGCTGGTTTACAAAGTCCATTGAACATTTGGGAGAAACAGACAAATGCAGGTTTTGTAGAACCGAATTGGAAACAGTCGCACATCTTGTTGCTGAATGTGATACACTGATGGCAGAAGGACTGTATACTGAAAGGCATAATAACGTGGCATGACTGTTGCATTGGGGATTGTGCAAACATTATAATATTGAAGTAGCTGAGAAGGATTGGAAATATGAGCCACAATGCATTTTAGAAAATGATGAAGTCTAAATCACATGGGATCACCCTTTACCAACAGTTCAACAAATAGATCCAAGAAAACCAGATATAGTGGTCCATGAAAAAAAAGGCAAAAGTAGCATTGTTCTTTGAAATTGCTACACTCATTGACTACAGTGTCTTACATACAGAGAGACACAAAGTCATAAAATACCAGTGTTTACAGACAGAAATGAGGGCGATGTGGAAGAAGGATACCTAGACAGTTCCAATAGTAGTAGGAGCAATAGGTCTTATAAAAATAATTTACAATTGTACTTAGATATGTTTCTGATACATGTGACTCTGTATGAATTGTAGAAGGAGTCAATCCTGGGCACATTGCAGGTGCTGCAAAGAGCCCTTCTGGCTAACATCAAATATTGAAACAATACTAATTTCATGAACTTTAATCATACTTTGACTTAGAAATAGGGTCCATTCCCATCAAGGTATTAGACACTCATAAGACTTGGAGAAGCCAAAGCCAATGTGTACCCTCATGAACCATTTCTCTCCTAACTCACCAAATATCTGCCTTGACTTCACCTGAGCCTGGTGCCTTCCCTGAATTTATCTTCCTTAGCAGTATTCTTTCTTCTTCTAGAATGGAGTCTTTTACTTCTTCCTCTTTTACTGTAAACTGGGTGTGTAGCAGAACAGATACTGAGGGATGTTCTTCATTCAGAAGCTGCTAGAAATATTCAATCCATCTGTTTTGATGTCCTATGAACAGATGAGCAGATTATTGCTGTCAGATGTTACGAGTGGCATCTGATAAATATTTTTTTTATCTTTCTGCCTTTGTCTTGCAGTCTGATAAAGTTTCGGTGTGCCATCTACTGAGTCACTTTCTAGAACCTGGTAGTGTGCATAGACAATGCCTTGTCCTTTGGTATTGCAGCTGTTCTTTTAGCCTCTTAGCTAGCCAACCAGTATTTCTCCTTAGCCTGGTCCATCTTTTCTATCTCCCACATTTTAATTATCTTCACCTTTCCTTTGATAACTTCATTGGTTCCTACATTACACCATCAGTCTTTTCATTATGCACCTTATTTCCATACCTGGCTTGGCCACATATCTGTTCTATAGTCTTCACACATGGTCTTTATTAGGGTCATAGGTAAGTAATAGGCTAGCTGCCCTTATGGGCCATTTTAAGTCTAGACACTTTCCCTTTTTGTGCTCGAATTAACCTATGCCATTTAGTTAGAATTTGGCCTTACCTATCCCATGGTGTGTAATTATATACAACACCTAATGGGAATAACTAGGATTTTGAGAGGCTACCATTCTTCCTCGAGTACATCTCTTTCCTTATCTTCCTGAGGTGCTAGTGTCATTTACTTTGGTCAACTTCTGGGTCTGCAGCCAAGTCTCTGTTGACCATAGAGCATTCTGTATGGCTTTGAGCTGAATGTGGCCACCAGTGGTTTATGCCGTCAGGGGAATTCTTCACTTGAGATGACTTGCGATGCCTTTTCCTTACTATGAGAAAGTGTAATTTGCATGTCAACCACTCTTTTATGTGATCTTGTCACTGTGTCTCTAATTGAACCATGTGTTGGCCACTGTCAATCCATTTGCCAGACAGAAGTCTAGAATACCCTCTCCTTCTTTATACATTTTGTCCCACCCATGTTGACTGAGGCAGTCCTCATACACTGTTCTGTCTCTCCTGATACAATTATTCATGTCTTCTATTAATACAAACTAATGCTGTTCTGCTTTGTTAGTTATTCCCAGAACTACTGCCTGAATGTCCTTTTTTCCTCACCACCACAACCCTGCTGTGGGGCATATGCAGAGGTTATGAATACTGCTTTGTCTATACTCTGGAATCAGGTTTTGGTTATTCTGCCACTAATTCTGATGACATCCCTCACTGTTTCCTGAAGAATCTCCCACACCACAATTCCCTTACCATTTCTGCTGATTACCTCCCAGAGTAGTAAAATCTAGATCCCAAGCCACATGGCTTTATTATATTAACATTTCACCTTGTCTCCTGCATAAACAGAATTTCCAGTCACCTCTTTCTCATCATGCCATCCACATCCAAGCTGCATCCTATCAGTGAACCTATATTCATTGAAAAAATCAGTAGTTAATGTGTGACAGGTTGATTGGTTTTATGTACATCTTTTTTTTTTTCAACAGTGCTATTCCACGTAACCTGGAATGGGCAATTGGATGCCACCAATCCACTAGCTTATTGACCTTTTGAAATGATGAGGATATGAGAATGGTGTTACCTTTATATGTTTTGTACATCACAGAAGATGCATTTCTGGCACATGCCACCACTGCCTATGAATATATAACCAATTTACTATAACATTTAAAATAAACCTTTGTTTTTGCCCAATATAATTTGCAGGAAAGTATGCAGACCTGAAATAATTGCAATGTTAAAAATGTCAGCCCCAGAAAACACCAAATAGATGATAAGGTAATTAATTCTAACTTCTTCTTTCAGCTGTTCCCGTTCTGGGTTGCCACAGCAGATCATCTGTTTCCATTTCTTCCTGTCCTCTGCATCTTGCTCTGTCACACCAACCACCTGCATGCCCTCCCCCTCTTCTTCTCCTTCTCCTTTGACCAACAGTAGCTCAATTTCCACCAACACCCTGTTGGCTAACAGAACTGGTGGGGTCATTGTTAACCCGGGCCTTGACTGATCCAGTATGGAAATCTGTATTGTTGTCCGCATATGTCATTTGGCAAAAGTTTTATGGTGGATGCCCTTCCTGACATAACCCCGCCATTTTTTGGGCTAGGGACCGGCATGAAAAAATGCACTGGCTTGTGTATCCCTAGTGGCTGGGTTGGCAATTTGTTCTAACTACAGATGAGAAAAAATGAAAGCATAGAACATTTTGCCAAGCTATTTCTTTGTGGCTATTCAGACTGAAATAAAGAGAAAAATAATTTGTCAAACATCACCTGAATGTGTTACTATTATTCAGCTGCAGACCCTCCATAAACACAAAAATCTTCTATCAGTCTAGAAGGGAGAATAAAGAGAATACAGTTTATAAAGTCATGTCTGAACTCAACCCAAATATCCTCCATAAAGCAAATACAAACGAAGAATCGTATTATCTTTTTTGCCATGTATTATATTGTGCTGTTTATCTGTTTTGCTTGTTTTGCTCCAGCTGAAAATATCATCTAAGTTAGCAATACCCTTCGAGTCCTAGGAGATCTGTCAGATTCTTGCAGAAATATCTCTAGAGCAAATGGAATTCCAAAATGTATTCTGAAAAAGCCAAACCTTCCAAGCTGGGTGTTAAAAATGCATGCTCTATAATTAATTCATTCATACTAGCATCTGTAAATAAGGGCATTTATAAGCCTAGCCCATAGTTGGCTTTTGCCCACCCTTTAGTTTGAATAAAACTATGCCTATCATTTTCTGTGCCTCTGTCAAGTGACACTGAAAGTAATCCCTGGGGTATTATCTCGTATCCCCCATCCATTGGTCAGATTCTCTTTGACCAAGGCCAGCCAATGTGCCTCTGCCTCACATGTATTTTTTTTTTTGCCACAGCAGAGTCTCTCTCTGGGTGATGAATCTGTCCTCCCCACGTTCTATTTATAACCGTGTCAAGGGTTAAGTCTCCGCCCTTGTGGTTCTGAGGGATCTAGATTTTTGAGGTGAAGCATATTCATCAAATCTGGGTTTGACATGGCCTTATATGTCAGCACAGGTCACCTCTGAGCAAAAGCGGTATGAGACTGAATAAAGCTGGAGTTCTTTCAGTCGGGCAGCATAAGACATATTTTTGAGACCCTTTATCCTTTGCATCAGGTGTCTGGTCAGATTCATTCGAAACGGGGCATTGTACTCAATCAGGGTCTAATGAGTGATGAGTACAGGGGGCGATGACCTCCCTTGATCTAGATGTGAATCCATATAGAAGGTTTTCCTAACTACTTTAGCAACATGAGTGTCAAATGAAAGACTACTGTCAACTTGGGTCCCCAGATCCCTGATGACTTTTCTGTGCTCAGTGGATTGTCACCTATATGGTAGCTAGGGTAACCTTGTTTTTCGAAGGGTATGACTATGCCCGAAGGGTATTTTTGGCGTTTAACTTCAGGCCATGGCTCTGGCACCAGTTATCCGTTTCTGTGAGGCCCTTCTGGAGGATATCTGTGTCAGATGTTTCGACTTATGGCGCCCAGTTTGCAGTCATCTGCAAACTTTGTCAGCCATAACCCTCCTGTGTTTGCTTGTACTTCAGAAAAGTAGATGCCGAACAAGAGTGGACCCAGGACTGAGCCCTGTGGGACACCACTTGTGACAGGCTTTGAGTCTGACATGGCTCCAGCAACTCTGACCCTGTGGGTTCTGTCGCTTAGCCAGTTTGCAACCCATCTTGTGATGTATGGGTTTACATTCAAGCTGATGAGTTTTCGATGATACCTGGGAGGGTATTGTGTGAAGGCCTTTGCCAGGTCGAGGTAGGCTGTATGGACTGCCTTTCCCTCATCAATGGCCTTGGTGACTGTCTCAAAAAGTCAACCAAGTTTAAGAGGCAGGATCTGCCTTTGACAAAGCCAAACTGGGTTGGATCCAAAGTCTGCAAGTTCCCTATGTCTTTATTTATGAGTTCCATTATGATCCTCTCCATGGCTTTGCAGATAAGGCTTGTCAAGCTAATGGGGTGGTATTTCCAGGTCTGTGGGAGGCACCGCCTTATGAAGTGGGACCACAGTCGCCGCGCGCGCCTCCTTGGAGTGCGTATCCTGAGGTGAGGCTAAGATTAAACAGCTGTCCTAACTGTGGGTTTAATTCCTCATTGAGTTCATGAAGCACAGGCCGGGGACACCATCCGGTCCCATGGATGCTGTGTTTTTGCCTTAGTGAGGGCAGTTCTCACCTGGGCGTTGGAGATGTTTGGGGGCTACAATCCTCTGGAATAGATATCTCTCCTTTTTGCACTGAACCTGTCAGCCAGTATGGTAGCAATGTGTGTAGGTTCAGTAATTTTCACATCATTTTGAACTAATTCTGAGCATATCTGGGAGTTTCCTCGCCTTATGATTGTCTTTAGAGTCCTTGGCGATTTTTCTCTCAAAATTTGCCTTGGATGATTTTATGAGAGCTCTTAGTTTTTACTTATAATGATCAAAGGTGTCTTACCTTTCAAGGATTTTGCTCTATCTTGTAGTAGCTTCCTCCTTTTGTTGTAGAGCTTGTTTATGGCTGGGGTCCACCAGACTGGACGCTTGCCTTTGGTACAGAGAGTCTTAGTTTTGTTTGGGATTGCCTGATCCATGCAGTCCTGTAGGTGCTGGTAGAAGGCATTTGTAAGTGATTCAGCGGTTTGAGTAATGTTTACCACTGGCTCAGGGCACTGTGGTCTTTTTTGGTTCAGGTGGGGGCGGGATGAGGACCTCCAGCGAGATTAGTTTATGATCTGATCTCACCAGTGAGGGGTATACTTCCGGTGTTGAACACCCATTCAGCCAAGTTTAATCTGCTAGAATCATTGGCTGGCATTTTTTTCAAAGTTTACTGTGTCTAGAGCTCCGTCAATATAACTTTATTCAAGACTTGCAGGTCAAAGCACATCATGATTTTACCAGATTTTATTCCACTCACCATACTGTTGACCCAGGTAAGCGTTTGCTTGTCTATAATTCTAGGCATTCAATACATTAAAATGATGTCATAATTCTTCATCTCAGTGCCACTGGCACCTTCCTTTCTGAGTTGTGAATGATTGTTATCATGGGTACAGTCCTAGTATGAAACCTAAGTATGGGAACAAGTCAGAACAATCCTCAAAATGGCCTTCTAAAATTATATTCTTATCTCTGCATGTGCCACTCTGTTGCTTAAGCCTATTTGTTTATTTATTTAGTTATTACATTGCATGTATGTAAGAATCAGTGCCTTTATAAACATGCAAATCATTTACTTTGCAATCATGCAAATCATTAGTTTTAGGATGTTTTGAATAATTATTTTTTTGATTGAGAAAATAGTTGTCTACTGCTGCCAATGCCATACATTATGACGTGTGCCAAGGTTATTGAATCATGTTCAGAAATTCATATACAGAAGTTCCTAATATACCAGTTTGATGAATGGACATAATTTGAAATAATGTTTTCCTTTTAGACATTGAAGACAGGATACACTATTCTTTAACAAAGCAGTTTCAGTTTATGCCCAGAGTAAGTCAACTCTTAGAAATTAATTTCTGAAGCCCAACAAGGTAAATGAGCTCTTGGAAATGATGTTGCATTCATATTCAGTCTCTAACTTTAATGTGATAGATTTGTTGTCTATCCAATATATTATGTTTCATTGGTAAGCTTGTTGAGTTTTTGATTATAGTGGTGATATTTTTCACACAGTCTCAGCACATACATTTACCATACTTTGTGTTACTCTGGGCAAAACTTTTTTTTTCATTGACACTGCACAGTTTTAGTTGTCAGATGGTCATTTATATTGACATTTATTTTATTACTTGCAAAACTGATATTTTTGTCACTTTCTTCTGGATGTGCATACTTATGAAGATGTTTAGTTGGACTGCAGTTGCAGTACCTCTGTGATAAGAGCTAGACAAGATTTATGCATTTTATTTTAATTTCCTTTCGCTTACCAAGGTCGTACACTGATTTAAACTGATCCTTTTCAGGACTAGACTAGAATATTGCAGTAAACAATAAACATTAAAAAAGAAACAGAAATTACTTTGAGAAAAAGTAACATGCATATAGGTTCAATTACTTATATGAACTCTATGACTAAAGTAACACAATCAGCTTATACAGATACACATTATCTTTCTGCATCTGTATTTAAAATACAAACAGTTGTAAAGGAAATATTGGTGAGTATTCAGATGAGGGATGGAAAGAAAAGAGGGGAGAGAGTAGGGTTGAAGGATTTTTGGATAAAGAAATGTATATAACTGTTTATGTTACTGTGTTAGCAGAGGAAAGATGAAATGTGTATTTAAGTACTGCTTACATTTGCATACAATTTATAAGAGAACTCAATGTAGCTGCTCCTTCTTGGAAAGCTTTGTTCTTTATGACTGCACCATCACTCTCATGTGTTACTAAAGCTTTGTTGATGCCACATTACTTGAGTTTACAGTAATTGTTACTAAAAGACTATAGTTTCAGTTTTGATCTACACATAACTAACTCTTCAGCAAGCTCTTTCATTTGAGCACAGGTTAGCTTTGCTGCTCCACACACATTCATAATTTCCCATCGCAAATCCATGTCAAAGTAAAGTTTACTTTTAACTCTAAACACTTAAAACATATAACTGTTATGTACTTAGAACAGTGCTGCTAGAATACTTTAATAATGTATTCTTACAGACCTTTAATAATCTAGCACAAGTATGTAATAAAAGAGTAAAGTCCAACCCCGCACCATGGCTGACAAAGGAAACAAAAAAAAAAAAACATGTTTAAAAGGGATAAAGCCTGTACAACTTGGTATAAGAATAGAACTCAAAATGCCTTCCATCAATTTAGAAACCTTGCAATACTCCATGTCAAACAGGATAAGTAAACATACTATACCAACCTATATATATCCCCACTAAGCTCTCCTTACCCCCACTCCACTATACTCTCATAATTATTCTTATTTCTCAAAAGATCCAGAACTAGCAGACTTTAATTGACTCCAAGCATGTAAATATTGTTTCATCAAAAAAAAAAAAAAAAAACACTCTGTCGTCAAGTTGTTAAACTGTCTCATAATGTATATTACACTCTGCAACTCTCAAATTTATGAACCCTACTCTTGTATTTCACTTTGTAACCTTTATTTTCTATTTTGCAACCTATACTGTATGGTATTTCACTTTGCAACCTTTATTTGCATTTTGTAACCTATATTGTATTATACTGTTCATGGAGCTTTTCTCCCCGGGTCTCCACTGAAAATGGACACTTCTTGGCCCAGTGGACTTCCCCGGTAATCAAACTGAAAATAAATAAATAAATAAAATAAATAAGACAAATATATAAACAACCCAAAGCTTTTTTAGTCATCACTAATTAAACTACTCCACCCTGGCAAGACCGCTAGTACCTCTCCAAAAACAGACAGTACAACAGACTCTATCCTCACACAGTTCAATTCCTACTTTATATAATCAATATTATCTTTCTTAGACACTAGTGTATCTGTCCCCTCTGTCTACCGCTGTCCAATCAAAACCACCCACAGCTCTTCAATTTAGTCCAGTACCTACCTTACTCATAAAGAAGTTGCTCCTTCAACTAAAAACTACTTCTGCAGCTGTAGAAAAATACCATTAGACTACCTAAAAATGGCTGCAGAAGTCATAGCCTTCCCTGTGTTCATGCGAATTAATGGGTTCATAGCAGAAATATACATCCTAACACTGTGGAAAAAATCTTGCATCATATCACTGCACAAAGGTGGCACATCTATAGAGTTTAATAGCTACAGACCAATAGCGATTATCTTTCCCTTCTCCAAAATATTAGAGAAATACATCCATATGCAGCTGATACAAAACATGACCTCAAACAACCTTCTCTCATAATCACAACATGGCTTTAGGCCCCAGCACAGCATGACTGCTGTATTGCTACATTTTACCAATATAACAAACTGACTTAGAAATGATGGTCTGCTTGCTCCATCCATGTTCTTGGACTTGTCAAAGGCATTTGATACCGTCTTGTACTAGCAACTTCTCATTTGACTCTCCTCAACAGGACTTCTACAATATTTCTTGTTGTGGTTGCTTAGTTATCTATCTGTAAGGCAATAAGCTGTTAAATGGCAACAGGCCTACTCATCCTTTCAACCAGTTACTACAGGTGTCTCTACTATTTAATATATTTCTTAATGACCTCCACACCTCCACTCACCATGCTAGTTTAGTTAATTATGCAGATGACTCAGCATTAATATGTGAGGTCTCAACAATAAATAAGCCAGGACATTACCCAAAATTCTTTCTCCTCTGTAGAAAGCTTGTTCAAAGAATCAAACTTCCTTCTGAACTCCAAGAAAACTAAGTTAACACTTTTAACCTGAAAAGTTCCCAAAATCAAAAGCTATCTTTTACCACAAAGTCAGCAAATAATATTGTCATAGAAACTGTAACTCACAGTAAACTTCTAGGTGTTATAATAAATGACTGCCTCGAGTTCATATTACGTTATCAAAAGATAATGTAATCGAATGATCAAAATTTTGAAATGGCAGCATTTCAAGCATGTATTGTGGGGGGCTGGGCCCCCCACACCCCCTACTAAATATATATTCCAACTCTGAGATCACACTACAGTGAGGCAAGGGCAAATATTCCAATCCTCACTGTACTGTGATCCCACAATGTGATCTTCGAAATGCTGCCATTTCGAAGTTGTGATCATTCGATTGTTATCTTTTGATAACATAATAGGAACCTGACTGCCTCAAATATGACCACTGTATACTGCACACTGTTAAATCTACTCACCAGATACTAAGTTTCCTTTATAGGATCAATGGATTCCTTACAGATACTCCAAGAAAAACATCTAGCCACCACCTTCTTACTGCTGACTCTCTTATACACTGCTCCTATCCTAACAAGCTTAAACAATACTCAAAGAAAGAAACTTGCCTCCTGCTACAATAAAATAGCTGAATTTGCCACAAGTCTCCCTCACAGGACCTACCATTGTCTTACCTTACAGCAATTAAACTGACTTGAATTTCACAACTGTCTAACATATTCACAACTAACTATAGCACACAAACTCATTCATAATCCAGAAAAATGCCCTGCACTACAAAATGTATTACTACCCTACTGTCCAGCAAGGGACCTCTGTTCTAGTAACAAATTCTTATTACTTACAAATAAGTCAAATAATGCTGCAGGAGACTTGGTCTACTCCCATTGCATTGCTAAACTCTGGAATAGTATCCCCATGCAACTAAAACTCTCCAATAAACTTAGCAGTTTTAAACCACTGCTTAAACAGCATCTTAACCATGTGAAAAATGTGTGTTTACTGTACAATATTCTGCAAATACTCTCCATAAACATAATATTCTCAACCTCTTACTGAAATGACAGAACAATTTTTATACATAACTGCTGCCTGTACATTCCATTTAAGTTGCTCGTGGGTTTTCTCTTTAGTAACTTCCATCTCTATAAAATCTTAGAATGTATAAATATAACTACTATTCATGTATAAATGTAAATAGGAATTTAACTACTCTTTGTTTGACTGGAACCTAGTGTAATGCAATGTAAGCAAATGGAGCTTCGCTTTCCAGGCCTCTGCTGAAAATGGATATCACTCAGTTGGACTTACCCATTAAACATAGACAAATAAATAAATAAATGAATCCTCAAAATGTCTCATACGATTCTGTCTCTCAGCAATAAGTTATTCAAATTTTCAGATTCTCAAACTTTGGATCTGTGCCTTAATTCAGTCAATACATTTGTGAACCCTGGTTTCTAATGAAGAAACATATTAATATATTATAGATTGTTTTTAGCCTCACTGTATTGCTGAGACTTGAACTTTATAGTATATAACTCAAACAATCCTCCTTAGTCAATTTTTTGTTGTTAAATATGTTAAACTTCCTGCATCTGCTTGATATGGAGAGGCAGCAACTTGAACTTCTTTACTTTTTTTCAACAGACGTGAAGCAATACTGCAAAAATTAAATTTTTGCACCCATTGTGTCTAAAGTTCGATAAAATTTTCTTGAAGAGCTGACAGTGTTGGCAGTGACAGAAAATAAGACAAACCTATGATGGATCTTTATTTTCTGTTAATCAAAAGTAGTTAATGGAAGTCTTGAAAAGTCCAGAAGAGGTCGCAGCCTATGAAAGAGTAATGTGAATTTCACTTGATATGCTACTGATTTACCACTTTGGCGATAGATGATAGTATTTATTTCATTTCTAAAGAATGATGAGATGAGTGCATGAGGCATTGTTAAATAAATGCAGCCTTATTGATCAACTCAGCTGCTGCTTTTCATTTTGGTTTGAGTGAATTCTTAGATGGGCACCTTTTCAGGAGCTTTAGATTCTCAGTGTCAATGAATTACATGAGAACTGGAAATTCTCCAGTAATATAGCTTCTTGATAGCTTTAAATTCCTACCTGCTGCCTTTCATATCAGTTTAAGTGATTTGTTGAGCTTTAGGAATATAACCAGGTTAGGTGGGTAACTATATTGTTCAGATCACCCTCGGACAAATAACCACACCAATTAGGATAAGAAGACCAGTTTACTTGATCAAATTGTAACATAAACAGATTCAATACTATTCAACAGCAAATCTTAGTTTCACAACATGAACATTTTCCAGTAGTTAGCATTACTACTCACCTCCACTCAACCTTGATGGAAAGCAGCATTAAATCAGTCTGCTTATTTAAACCCCAAATCACATTAAAAGCAGCATAATTCAGCTGACTTCTATAACAAAAAAACAAATAACCACCAAAGTATGACCAAATGGAAATTACTGGGAGAAGTTGGGAACAGAATAGGGGTTCATCTGACCCACCTTCTCTGCCCACCAGCCTGCTACCCCATATCAACTTTAAAATCCAGGGTACATACAGAACACAAACATTAAGTCTAAATGGGTTCGGGAGTGTGGGATTAACAAACCCACATCAACCGTCTTTCATCTTGGAGCCCAGATAATAGGAAAAACTCACATAACTCCTCCTTACCATCTACCTCACTTACTCCTCAACCAGTTCCTTAACTCCCACTATAAGTTTACCCCCTTCCTCTTCAAAATAATCATAGCCTAGCTTCTTTTTCTTCCAAGCTCCTCTCCCTAACTCTCCTTTCAACTGCACCCCCCAAGAGGCATCTATGGACAAAGTAATCAGCATATAAACTTCATTTGTCCAGATCACCCCTCAGACAAATAAGCACACCAGTTACCATAAAATGACCAGTTTATTTGATCAGGGTATCACATGAATAGATTCAAATAGCATTCAATAGCATTTCTTAGTCTCAAAACATAAAAACGTTTCTTTTGGGCAACATTACCCATCCACCTCCACTTATCCTTGATGTAAAGCAGTGTTAAATAAATCTGCTCACTTAAACCCCAAATCACATTAGAAGTAGCATAGTTCAGCTCACTCTTGTAACACCAAAGCAAATAACCATCAAAGTATGATCAAACGGAAACTAGAGGGAGAAAGGGAGAACAGAAGAGGGTGCTCATCCAAACCCATCTTCTTTGTCCACCAGCCTGATATCAAACTCCTCCCCTTTTCTACTGCCATATAACGATTCTTAACCAGGTTTTGCAAAAATAAAGTTAGATGCATTTTAAACAAATGTAATCCAAAATCACTCAAGTGTACCCATCTGCACTGTACCAAATAGGATCCCTACTGTCAAAATCCCTATGATCAATGGAATAAACATCTAACTGGCCCAAAACCTTAACAAGCCTGTGATTTATAAAGCACCATGCCCACTTAATACTCTAAACTTGCTAGCATGCCTCCATACTAATAGCGACCAGATCTCTGATCAAACTATATTCATAGTTGGATACTTGTGCCACAAATTTGCCAAATCCCCAACCATTCTAGCTAATAATTCCCATTTTGAAATTACCTCCAGGTCATTACCTGCCAAGTGAATGATCAATATGTGCAGCACTCCAGTCTCCAACTGGATTTCTTCCATCTTGTCCACGAGTTGATGCCACCTTAATCCTCTAATACCTTGCCAATGTATGCTCCACCCGTGTCCACATAACCCCAAATCAGCTCCTTCCAGCCAGATTGCTGCTCACTTCCCAGTCCAGTACCGAAAAGAGTTCCCCAGTATGACAATAATCCCTCCTGAAGAAGAAGAAAAAAAATTTAAATGTCACATAGACCACAGAAATCCTAAATTACCTAATATAACTTTAAGATGCCCTAGATGACCACAAACCCACTCTCTTGATTACTTCCACTGATCTTCCCTCTTGGGCTAAATCTAACACTCTTCCCATCTCAAATAAATGCATTGAAAACCTCTTCCCTTAATGAAGGCCCCTTCTAACTATGCCCATGACAGCCTCCATCATCTTACCATTTCTTGTGCAGAATACTGGGCCATGAGGCATGCCACTATGTGAAATGTTAAGCTTCTTTATCAATGTCACATGGTCGTCTATATAGGTATGACTGCACAAGCCTTTGTGTTAGAATCAGGGAACATTATTACAGTCTAAAGAAGAAAGACAAAAATAATGCTTTCTTTAAACACACATTAAAATGTTCAAATTATAGTAAGGTTTTATTTTCTGTTTTAGAACAAGGATTTAGTGATCTCAGGGGTGGAGGTTTTAAGACAGACTTGGAACAAAAGGAAGCCTTATGGCAAATAAAACTGAATTCTGATAAGGAACCTGGAATGAACGATGTTGTCAACATTAAGTGTTTTTAAAAAATCAGAGTGTGTATTTACGTAAATAAATGTGTGTACACTAGTATACACTGTTTCCTTTGTCTGCTCTACTGGTCTACACAGTAGATATTCTATTCCTATAGTGATGCTGTATGTAGAGAGAAGGACATTACTACAACAGACAACTGGACCAGAACAGTACCAGTACAAGAACTGATATTGTGCTGAACTCGATAATTGTGTTTTAAAGATTTTATAACCTCAGAGGTGATTATGTTATGGAGCAGCTGTAGGAGGGATGACACAATGTGTGGGAGGGGTGAGAGTGATTTTCTTACCGAATGTCTAACCAGTTATAAAAATATCATTTCACATTTTTGTTCTGTGAAAAGAGTATTTGCACTCCTATCTTCTACACTCATATTTTAGATACATGGACATATATACTCTGATGAGTTTTAAATAAATAAATAGCTCCATAGATAGTAAAACTACATCTGCATAGAATGCAGATTAATAATGTATTAGGAAAAGGTGGTGGTGAAACAAGCTGTTTTGGGTGTGCCACATTATGTGGATTGCCCTTACTTTCCTTATTTTTTTAAATTCCCTGTCATTATACAATCTCTGCTGCATATTATAGGTTACATACACATTTGGTATTAATTTATGAAGGCAGCTCTAGGTAGTGTTACGACTATAATAAGGTCAGGCTGACATTTCTTTATACTTCAAATAAACACTGATGCAGTTCACTGTTGCACAGGATCTCATGTTAAAAATAATGATTATGCATAAAACAAATTCCGTATGTATTGGCAGCAGAAAAATTATACTGCAAACTATATTGCATTTTTATAAGCAGAGTATAGGCTGCTGCACATAAATATTATTAGGTTTCACAGGTACAGTTAAAATAAGGCTTTGTATTTAAATTACTTTTTGAATGTGCATGCTTGAGCAATGTCTCATTGCACATTTATGAGCAGTGTATTCTGGGACCCATAATTTCTGTTTTACCTTGTAAATAATGATTGCTATCACTTGGCACATTTTGGTTTTATGGGAGTTCTTATGATTCACATTTCTTCCGTGAATCCCTCAAGTTACATGGATAGTTTTTGCATTTCTTTTCAGTGCTTAGTGTCATTCATTTTATTTATGTACTTATACTCAGTAGTTATTATTCAGGCTGCAGTTGTTTTGATTCTGCTTTTCTGTAATACACAGATTAGGTAGCATTTTCTATGTTGTTAATTTATTTACCCGTTTATAGATGCTAATCCTAATAGTCCAACTGGAAAGCTAAATTTTCAGAGGAATCTCCACTATACAAATCTTCAAAACAAAAACACAAGGTTAAGCATGTTGAGTAATACATAGATGAAATTAAATTATAACCATATAATAATGGAATAGATTATAAACATTATTTTCTACTTTTAACTATATGCATGATTATGAAATGTAGACATGACAATATAAAGGATTACACAGACTTTAGCAACTAGAACCATACAGGTGCATAACATTAACATGTGCAATGGATTATAAAATGAATAGCTGACATGTTATCTCAAATGCATCTAAACAGTGATAGTGCTACAGAAAGTTTTTTTTTTTAACTAAGGTGAATGTTTAGTGCTAGGGGCAAGGTAAGGGTTAGTGTTAGCATGGATTACTAAGGTTGACAGGGAAGTTTTCCTTAAAAACTTTTTCTATAGCTACACAAAACAGCTCAGATACTCATCACACTCATACAAACACCCATGCAACATTCAATATATCCCTTATCTTATCCTTTCTATAACCTTAACCCGCATATGCTCACACAATACTCCTTAAAATAACCCTAACACACACACACACCCCCCCACACACACGCACACGCATGCACCCACACATGCACACGCACGCACCCACCCACACACACACACACACACACACACACACACACACACACACACACACACACACACACAATCCCCTAAGCTGACCACAACTCTAGCACTAACCCACATACACTCACAAATACACTAAATTTATCCCCTTACCAAAACACCCCTATTCTAACCCTAACATGCACAGTTGCACGTAAACTCTCAGCCCTACCAAAAAGTCATTTACCTTTGTCAACCAGACCAGAAGAAGTTACTCAGCCATTCACGCACACTACCATTCATACAAGCAGCACTACAGTTCAAGTTGTTGTAACCATGCATTGATGATATAATAGAGACATATGGAAATAGATCCCACAGATTAGGAGATGTATGGGTGTATATTGAATTAAGGTCCAAATGGTTAGGTTAGGAGGAAAGAAACAAGTAAAGCTCATTCTTGAACTTAGTACTCTAGTTAACATGAATTATGCTAATTAACTTAAGTAGGAACAGAGTTATAGAAATGAGAGTTCATTGTTGATAACTGATTACTGAAAAGTGACTATGGCTAGCATTGTCTTGTTACTGAAATGCATTCTGAATGCGACAAAAGCAGCAGCAGTTATTTAATTTCACAAAGGCATTAGCAGTTTAAGTTGTTCAACTGGCTTTGCTCTCACAGCTGTCATTGTGGTGCAGAATGCTAATGCTACTTTTATTTATTTACATAGTTTATATTTTCTTATTGACTTACTTAAATAGTTACTTGCTTATTGATGTAATTATTTAATTCTTAAGCACATAATTTAATTTAATTTACTAATTTGCTAACAGTGGGAAATGACCACTATGGACTTTTTTGATACATGGTCATAAGCTATAAGGGGAAGAGTAAATACAATACATATAGACAGTTTATAGTAGTCAGTCAACCACCAGTACATTTTTGGGAGGCATAAGGAAACCAAATTACCAGAAGAAAGCAAACACATACATGGAGAAAACATGCAAGCATAAAGCAGACAGCATCAATAAGTAAGGGATGTATTCCAGACTGTGAGAAGGATCTGTCTTATCCCTGACCCTCCATGTTGCCTATAACTAAAAAGGTACAATAACTAGAGTGGGGTGAAAGGTGTGATTGCCCTGGGCTTTAGCTGTTAGGGCTTATGACTGGCAAGAAAAAACAGCTGCTAATTTGGTGTGGCTGCAGTTTCACCAGTTCTGTAAATAACTGCAATTAAGGGTTGATAGCATGACTGCTTAAATAAACGCACTGGCCTTGATGTGAGTGAGTGCGTGTGTGTGTGTGTGTGTGTGTGTGTGTGTGTGTGTGTGTGTGTGTGTGTGTGTGTGTGTGTGTGTGTGTGTGTTAGTAAATACAGCAAGAAGCTACAATAGCTTTTTCCTCATGCCTCTCAATTTCTTAGAGCAAGAAATCTGGACAAAGCCATAAATACTGTGTGTGGGGGTGTGTGAAGGCATTGCTCTTTCAGACTTAGAAAGTTGATAGAATAATGGATTTTGCATTAGCATGAATTTTCTGAAAGGTAGAAATTCTGAATCTGAAATGTTTGTCATTATTTTCTGACTTCACTTCTAAATGATTTATCAGAAAACCACAGTTTTATAAGAAAAATAAGAGGCAAAAATCTGGAAATTCTGTAAAAATCTGTACTGCTGAGAGGTATGTTCTTCCTACAGATACTGAAAGACCTAGATTTTTTTTTTCTTGACCTCAACTTCATAGTTGAGGAGAGCAGCACTCTGGTGATCTCTGGGGATTATCCATGGCATCAGCTGACCTAGCTACAGCTCTGACAATTTTGCCTGTAGTGATATAGATGCATTAACTTGTTAAGTAATGACATAGGCAACTGGAGATGTTCTTAGTCCTGCTCATCATCATATTACAGCTGTCACCGACCTCCACATAGAGATGTGGAGAATAGGGCTGGCTTGCATAGATTGCTAGCCTACTGTACTTTGCAAATTCAAAAAAGAAATGGCCACATGCAGGGTGTGGCCAGTTCTAAGACATAACACCAGTAGTAACACAACATTATGTGCTGAGAACTGTCATCAGAGCCTATGCCTGAAATGTTACACATTATAGCCCTGTTTCTATGAAATACAGATAGTGCTTGCATACCACCTGCTCATACATCAACATATCGTGCACACTTTCTGAGTGGAGACATACTGTAAGCTACTTAATTGAACTATGTCATCCAAAATCAGAATTGAGGAGCATGTGTGGTATGCTGTTCCTGTGGATACAAAAGTATGCTTGGCTTTAACAATGTTTGCTACAAGAACTTTCCAGTGAACTACAAAGAGCATATGAAGGACATTGCTGGTATCAGCCTCTTGAATTTCAAATCTGTTCATTGATATAATGATACAGCTTTTGCAAGAGTATATCTGGTTCCCCAGAAGAGAGCATACGAGAAGACACATTATACAACTCTTTTATGACATATCCAATTTCTTTGAAGTACTGGCAACCGCACATAGCACACATATCCCTAACAAGCCCCACTTAGTTCAGAGGGCATGATGTACATCAACAGGAAGGTCTTCTGCTCCCTGAAATACCAGGCTGACTGTAATGCCCAGTGAGTTATTTATAATGTGTCTATGCACCACACAGATAGTTCCCATTTGCCACAGGCCCAACCTATACCAGCAGTTTGCACATGAGTGGACTGTCCACAGGGTCAACTGGGTGGAGTATGACTACAGAGTGAGATTGGTGTATATATACATGTGCCATGAAAACAAGGAGTTTGTGGAGGAGGGGGGTGGGTCACATATAACAGGTAAATTCTTGTTGTTTTCAGTTTTGCAAGTGATGTCATATATTTTCTAGAGCAATAGCGGATTATCCTCATATGCAATGCCCAGATATAAAGCAAATAGCCTGCAATACAGCTCATACAAATATGTGGAACATCATGGAGAATATACTTAGTTTACTGAAGGGATACCTCTGATATTTAGACACCTCAAAAGGATACTGCAATACAGTCCAGATTTATGCAGAACAATATGCTTTGTATACTGCATGCTACACAGCAAGACATTGCACAAAAATAGTGCAACAAGGACGTTCATGGAAGGTCCTACCATTTCAGCCATAGCAGTAGAAGAAATACAGGATAGAGAGTCAAGAAATGAAGATCTGGCAGCAGTACCATACCTGGTTGCAGGCAGGCACACTACATTGCAGCAATAGCAAAGAGGTGACATCTGATCAACAGCTTTGGTCAATAACAGAACCAACACAGAATGAAATAATAATCCACAAAAAGCCACTTCAATTGTGTTGAAAAGCCATAAAAGTTACCAAACTCAGAATCTACTGTCAGCATGCACTTGAGAAAGCAGTGGCACCAGTAGCAATAAAAAGACTTTTAATGGTTAAGTGCTTTCCTCTTTCACAAAAACTACAGACTTCATCACAACCATGATGTTAGCTGTTCTATTACCACGTTGTTATATAACCTAACCTACTTCATCATGTGACTACAGAACAGACCACATGGAGCATTTAAAGATACATGAAGAAGAAAATACATTGAATAAAAATACATTAAAGAATAATAAATACTTTGAAACCAGGGGATACTAAATAGCATATTTATATGTAAAATCATTACATTGAAAAATTAAAGAAAATGTGACAAACAAATATATTTAAAGTTGTATTCACAAATCACAATCTGGCAGCCTTCTTTTTCAAATAGCACACAAGAGACACATTCTCACTGATTCCTGGAGGGCGAAAGCCATCTAGTTTCAGCTAAAAAAAAAACTGAATGATGCAACACATTAACCAAGAACAAAAAAAAACAAAACTGGCCCCAAGGGTCTTGAAACACCATAAGTTCCACACTAAAAATGGACTGAAATCACGAACTTGAAATAGAAATAAGGTAGTTATTTTGGATTATTAAGTTGAATTCCACTACCATACCAGGACTTAATGAGAATTTATCATTGCTACCAATATTAAAAAAGAGGGCATTAGACATATAATTATACACTTTTTATAGTCACATTTTTTAAGCATATAAATATACATAATGTTTTTGTGTCACAATATCTTTTATGTTAATAATTCTAACACAAGTTTTTTTATGTGAAAAGGTATGATCACTTAATAGTGATTTTTTTTTAAGTGCTCTATTTTTTTAATTATTAAGTATGGGGCTTAATTGATTAATTTAGATTAAATAAGGTTTTAATTAGGGTTTTAACAATTTTGTATATATAAGAGCACTATGTGTGTTTGGTTTTTGATCTGAAGAAGTCCCAGAGATATTATAGGGATGAAAGCGCTTAACCCGATCAATAAATTCTTTGTTTTTATAGTTCGTGATTTCAGTCTGTTTTTTAGTGTGGAGCTTATGGTGTTTCAAGACCCTTGTGCCAATTTTGTTTTTTTTTTTGTTTTTTTTTTTTTATCTAGTTTCAGCTGCAATACAATTTCCCTAACCTCTATTATCTCCTCCCAGACACCCTCTCTCAAATAATAAAATTAAACTTTTTGAAACCAGTACAGTAAATAGTGTTTGTACAAGGCTATAAAACTGAACCATACTGCCAGAACAGGGACATAGTGCTGCACTGTGTCATTAGTGGCACACACATGATATATGCAGGAACATAATCTAAAACAGGGAAATAGTGCTGCACTGTGTCACTATTGGCATACACATGATATATTCAGGAACATAATCTATCACAGGAATATAGCTCTTAACATATTTTCTTGTTATAGCATACATATTCAGGCACACATTCCTGTAATGTTCTCTCTCTTTTTCTAATGTAAAAGGACAGACAAAAGCAGCATAAAGTTGTATATGCCACTCTATTTTGCCTAAAAGTGCTGTATCTATTGAGTTTAACCATAACTCATCCTAATTTAAAACTGTCATCCTGCAGAGTACAGATGCAAATGTTGCAAATATTGCATTTAAATGTCCCCTTCCTTTACTTTTTCATGGTGACTGATCTCTCCAACAAATTCCTAATATTTGTCCCGCTACTAAAACTGACAATTACTGTAAGGAGATGTAATTTATTCAAACTATTGTCTACTTTAAACATTTCCCAGTTCTTCCTTATAAAATGTGTAACAACCCCATTATTAGTAGAGAGGGTTGTAATAAATTTGCCTCAGTTTTTACTGGTGTTATGTGTTGCTGATATTGTGTTAATTTTGTCATTGTCTCCTAGAATAGGCCTAAAGATGCCTTTTTATACTTGCCAACACTTCATCATATATCCTTTATACAAATGACTAGTGGTTGACTCTGTCCATAAACATCTGCTTCTACTTAAAAATTTTCTGAAGCAATTTATTTTCATCTGAAATCATGCACACCATGTTAACAAATTGGCCCTTAACTCTACTCCTTAAAAAGGATGTGGTGCAATTAAGAATGTAATGCTATTAAGTAGAATGTAATGCTATTAATAACATTGCTTTCTTTCTAAGATTCACTTATAACATTAATGCAGATTATGTTGAAATTTTGGGTGTTAAGCTAATGAAAAGTAAGGCTAAATTCTCTACCTTAGTTTTTGCAACCCCACTTATTCAAACACATTTTTAATCTTTAATATTTGCCAAACCATATAATAAAAAAGAGTATAGTTGAGTCAGTTTATTATGGTTATTATTTCAGAAGAAAACAAATTGCTTCAGGAAATGTTAAAGTTGAAGCAGATGTTTATGGACAGATTATGTTCCTGCATATATCATGTGTATGCCAGTAGTGACACATGCCACACTATGTGCCTGTTCTAGCAGTGTGGTTCAGTTTTACAGCCATATTCTAGCATAATTAATCTGCACACGCGGCCTCAACCTGGTCTGTAACATCAACAACACTTGTTGATGGGACAGATTTGTGTCCCAGAGACTCACCCATCTATGGAATAGACTCCCTCTCCACATCAAGCAGAGTATCTCTTTACCCCTTTTTAAGTGTAACCTAGATAAATGGATGGGAAACAGAAAATATACCCCTGGGATTCCACCCATGTCCCTGCTGGACAGCGGCATCAGGTGCTGATTTGTCTAAACATGGGCTAAACTCTTGGTTAGGCTTATAAGGGCCTCAGGGCCAACAGCATAGTAACCTCCTATGATCCTGTGAGCCTATGATCCAATAATTGTGCAGCATTACATCGACATGTGATTCACAAACACATGCAACTCTGCATATGTGACTACCATCTCACTCCTGAAATGGACATGATGGAGAGACCAAGGCTGAACCTAGAAATGAGGAATCTAAGGCCCCAGCTTGATGTGTGAGGGACTGAAGGATTTTCCTGTTCTCCTTCTACAGGAAATTTAGAGAGTGCCTGGTGTTCAGTCTGTTATGATGACCAGTTGTGGAAAATGTATAGCAGGTAAGAGTTGTCATGAGGGCTGACAAATATTGCTATTGCCAGTACTAAAGTGACCAGAACTGATGGTACCCTCAACTGCTTCATAAATAAGACTTAGAGACTATGGAGAAGAAGATACAATGTATGATAAACACATTTTATTACCACTGCTTTCTAATAACTCATGCACATGTTATTACCACTGCCCTCTAATACCTTAAATATATTTTATTACAACTGCAATCTAATAACTCAAGCACACGTTATTACCGCTGCCCTCTAATAACTCAAACACGTTTTATTATCACTGCCCTCTAACAACTCAAACTCATTTTATTACCACTGCCCTCTAATAACGCAAACACATTTTATTATCACTGCCCTCTAACAACTCAAACTCATTTTATTACCACTGCCCTCTAATAACTCAAACACATTTTATTACCACTGCCCTCTAATACCGTAAACACATTTTATTAACAATGTCCTCTAATAACTTAAACACATTTTATTACCACTGCCCTCTAATACCTTAAACACATTTTATGACCAATGCACTCTAACTCAAACATATTTTAATATCACTGCCCTCTAATATCTGAAACACATTTTATTACCAATGTCCTCTAATACCTTAAACACATTGTATTACCACTGCCCTCTAAAACCTTAAACACATTTTATGACTAATGTACTCTAATACCTTAAACATATTTTATTAGCACTGCCCTCTAATACCTTATATTGTTATGCATATATATTCTTAACAGCTGTAAGAGTGACAACTGAACATGGCTGGCTGCCACAAAAGATAGAAACACCTCCCCAGGCAGCAGTGTGTGTGTGTGTGTGTGTGTGTGTGTGTGTGTGTGTGTGTGTGTGTGTGTGTGTGTGTGTGTGTGTGTGTGTGTGGCAGTCCAGTTCACATATGCACTTGTGCTATTGTCATCCATGTGTCTGATGACTTTTTCCCATTCTGCCTTTCATCTACAGGTCTAGTTGTAGATGATGAGGTGTGGTGTAGACCACCTCAGTCTCTGACAGTTACTGCATCTGGGGCAGGGTCAGCAGTGTCTACCAGATCTCACCTTTACCAGGGGAAATGATGATTTCTCTACTGGAAGTGATATGGAGAGTCACTGGTGGCTTTTGTACCTTTCTTCCAAAAGAAAGTGAAGGCTCTTCTTATGAGGTGAACACAGTTCACAGTGCAGCTGAACACCTGCAGTATAAACACTGAGCATATTCTGGCATGGCTTATCATGTGAAACAGCAGTTGTGGCCTGGTCACCAGGCCTGCAGAGGAAGAACTGGTGTATACCATAAGCTACCCAGTTCAGTCTTTTTGGTGTTTGGTGCCCTATTGTCTGGCCTGGCAGCTCACCATGCCAGGACCCCAACTTATCCTCATCCTAATGTGTTTTCACCATTATGTAAGTTTGCCATTCTTTGTTCATTGTCAAACCTTCCCAAGCACCATTTCTCCACCATCAGTATACATATTTCTATTCACTATCTTCTCAACTTTTTTGGTGTAATGCCTTATCTGCCTGTTTCAGTGTTCTACGTTTTTGTCAGCCCGTACTATCTTCAATTCACCTTCTATCCCATGTCCAGCCACCATTCAATACCTTCCTCATCTTTTATTCCTTTATATGATTACAAAGCTGGTTATTTCCATAAAAAGGTATAGCCCTTCTCTCCCACATCATCTATACCCTTCTGTGTTTATCTTCACTTCCTGCTCTCCAGTTTTCTAACATTTTCCTATCTATACCATTTCCTCATGATTTACATTTTGAACATAACTGCTGCCATTCTTTGTATACCCACATTGGTCTTTTTGTTGGTTGCTTTGCTCAGCCATATCGCCCTTCTTGTGCCAGTCGGCTTCTAACTGCAGCTGCATATCACTATCGAGCATGCATGCTCATGCATTGTAAACTGTTACATCTTACCTTATCTATGATGTCTCATGTCAGCCATGTGCTTTAGTGTTGCTCATACCCTACTGCAGACAAGCACTGTCTGTCCCATTATCACCATGCTTTCGTTTTGTAAGTGAGTGCATTTCTCAGAACACAGGTGCTCTGTGGCACCTTACATGGTGACTTCATTAAAATCACTACATAGATGTGCGGCTATTGTCTACAAATCACAGACTTTGCCTTATTCTTTCTCCAAGATGGCTTCTAGAGCGTGGAGCTACAGCATGATTCTTGATTAACATCTGTGTAGAAGGACATACTGTAGCTAGAGGTGAGATGGCAGTGTCTCATTTTCTTTCCTATAAGAATGACACCTCCATTAGGCCACTTTCCAAAACTTTATTGCTGTAGTCGGTGTAGAGTTCAGCTGATATATCAACCTCTTTTGCTGGCCCTATATTCTTTCATCCCCTTTAAATTGCTTGTCTTCGTCAATAATTATTTCCATCCGATATTATTTGCTATTTCTTATCATTTATCTTTAGAAGACTATATTTCATGCATCTTCCTGAATGACATTTTCCAAATCCTTCATACCATTCCTTTTGTATTCTAGCACCTCAGATCATCACTTTTCTCCTTATTTTCTATAGTTGCAGCTCTTACAGCACATATTACCTGCTGGTATCACCACCACTCTCCTTTCTGAAGGTAAAATCTCTGTTCCTCTCTTCCTTTACCATAAATGTCCAAGTTGTTCATTCCTGAACTTCTTAACTACCCTGAAGTTGCTATGCTCAAAGCAGACTAACTCACATTATATCATAATATTAGGGTTTATACCCAAATTTAACTCTATCTTTTTATCTCATCTTCCTAATAATTGTCTCCTCTCTTCTAGCCACTGCAAATGTATGCCATTTCTTTGTGTTCCAGTACTTCTTGATGTCAGTTGCTTCTCCCTTATCTTTTTTTTCTTGTCTTGCAGATGTCCTTCACCTCTTGTGTTTCATCAAATATGGTGCACTTCTCTAATGACCGCACAACAGAAATCTGTTAGGTTGAGGTGAACACATATAACTGACTTACAACAAATATTTTTCCTGGGTGTAATTTGCCCTCTACTCTCACAAACTATGTGGGACGATCTCTACACTTGAAAACCTTTTATTAATATAATTACCTCCAAGAACCTGAAGCCTTAGTTTAGTTGGATACCTGTTCCTTCTATAATGTTAGATGAAATAGTCTTCAAAAAGTGGATATTAGAAACATAAATGCTGTCTCTATCACTCTTTCTCTTTTGCCCTCTCTCTCTCTCTCTCTCTTTCTCTCTCTCCCTCTCTCTCTCTCTCTCTCTCTCTCTCTCTCTCTCCCTCTTTCTCTCTCTCTCCCCCTCTCTCTCTCTCTCTTTCTCTTCTTCTCCCTCTTCCTCTCTCTCTCTCTCTCTCCCTCTCTCTCCCTCTCTCTCTCTCTCTCCCTCCCTCTCTCTCTTTCTCTTCTTCTCCCTCTTCCTCTCTCTCTCTCTCTCCCTCTCTCTCTCTCTCTCTCTCTCTCTCTCTCTTTCTCTTCTACTCCCTCTTCCTCTCTCTCTTTCACTCTCTCTTTCTCTTAATAATGTGACATTTATTTAAATTATCATACAGCAGAAAAGACTGAACTGCACACACTTTTATATGTTCCAGTGTAAATCAATATTAAATGTGAACTTGCTGTTTATGAACATGTGAATTGGTGTAAAGGTTGGTGAACAGGCCTATATATTGCTTGGTACTGAACGGATATTTGAGTGGGTAATTTTGGTTGGATATTTGATATTATTGTAATATGTCTTCATAAGATTTTGCAGTTATATTCACTTGAAAAGCTTGTGGTATGTCATTTGTGCATCCTGTAGTACCATATTTTAAACTTATCAAGTGGGATAGCTGTTTATAATTAATAAATAAATAACTTCTAAATTTAAACATTTTAAGTCACTATAAATTGTAGTGACTGTTTGAGATGTATATGTATGTGCTTGAAAAGTTTATACAGGCTTCCCCTTACAGTATATGCAGTCTGTTCTAGAGCTCTAAATGTGTGTGTGTGTGTGCTTGTGTGTGTGTGCGTGTGTGTGTATGTGTATGTGCGTGTGTGTATTTATATATATGTATAATGATAAAGAATTTAGGTATAGGAAACAGAGACCATAAAAAGTAAAAAATAGAGTAAAAATATCTCTTTATTTTGAAAGACATGTATGAAAATGGTAAAGACTACAGAAAAGGATTAGGTATGAATGGGAAGTGAATAGTAAAGAATGAGAAAATATTGGAGGAAAGAAAAGAGCATATAAACTTCCAAAGTTGGATTGAGCATAATGGGTAATAGGTTGTATGTTGGCATATAACCAAAAGTAATAGGATGTAATGTTTTTCAGGTCTTAGTCCTTTGTATTGTACAAGACCATGGATACTGCCATATCTAGAGTTCTGACTTTTCATGTCAAAGCCATCAATAACCTCCAAGTATTTCTTTTCACTAGAACTTCAGATCTCTCACCTTGCTCACAGTTCTTTTATATCATGTATAACACTTTCATGCTGTTTCACTCCATTTTATCACCACTACCTTATCCTGAACTGTAGATATGGTCAGAGCCCAGCTCACTATGTCTAGTCCAGTACATTATATAAATCCATCAGAAACACTGTGTCAGTTGCATAACAAGGTAACTTATATTAGGCTCTGACCTTCAGTGCTTCTTTCCTTTCCTTTTTGTTTTGTCTTCTGCGTCTTTCCTTTCCTCTTTGTATTCTCTTCATCTTCATTTCAGACCTCACATTTAATGCCTCCCATATATAAGATGCAATTGCTTCTCCACTCCCTTCTTTTCTTTGTAAACAAGCTATACCCTGGCCCCTGCATTTTCTACCCCTGTTGTCTCTGTGTCATATTTCCTTTAATACAAGAAATGTATGCACCCCTCCCTCATCACTGCATGTAATTTCAGAATGCTGTGCATGGTCTTGTCACATTGCACAGTAATATGGTGCAAACACATTCATAGTCACCTTATTTGTTTACGTGCTATGATCTGTGCCTGGATTATCACTCATGTAGTTGTCTGAGTGCATAACCTTTTATTCTAAGACACTCTCTTTTGCTTTCTGTCTTCATAAAAAGTACATTCAAGAGCCTTATCTTTCTAAACCACTTTTGTGTACCAGTAGCCATTCTTTTTTTTTTTTTAAAAACAAGTTTATTGTTTTTAACATACAAAATAAATATCATAACAATTTTATACAAGCAATTAAAATAGAAATAGTTATAACATTCAATAAAATAACCAAAGTATTTACAAAGACATCCACTACAAATCAAATCAATTGATTAAACTATAATGTCATGCTATTGAGACTAAGATTTTTTTAACAGGTTTTGTAAAGTATCCCATGTAATATAATAAGATGTTTTTCTAGTAGTTCTTGATTTTATTGTCATCAATTCCATATGACACACTTCAGTCATAACATTTTTAAATTCATTAAATGAAGGAGGGGTATCTGAAATCCAATTTCTGGTTATTATTTTTCTAGCCACTGCTAAAATAGATCATAATAAGGGAAGTTTAACTTTTTTAACACTTTTAGGAACAGGTGTGTTAAATAATATAAGTGATTTAGAAACAATGAAATTATCTGTGAAAAGGGCCTGCAAAAAATCATTGATTAACTTCCAATATTCCTTCAATTTTATACAGTCATAAAACATATGTGCCCAATCAGCATTTATTTCTACATTACATCTTTTACATAAGTTGTCTTTATTATTTATTTTATTCATCATTAAAGGTGTATAGAAGGATCTATGTAAAAATTTCCAAGTAAAAAGTCTCCAATTAATGGAAGAAGTAGTTTTATAAGCAGATTCCAATATATATTGTTTATCTTGTTGTTTTGGTGATTCACCATTAATGGAAATGAAATAATTCCAATAAGTATCTGAACTGTAATGAGTTTCTTCTCTGATAATTTTATGTATGTATGAGAGCTTACCTTTATCAGAAACTCTATGTTGAAAATTTAATATCAAGCAATCAATCAGTATTGGAACAGATTCTTTAACTGTTAAAGACATTAAATCAATTTTATTAATAAGATGTTGTCTAAAAGTCTGAATTTCTAACCAACATGTTTCTCTCAAATCAAATTCTTGCTTTAAGAAGTCTAAATTTTTTACTTTATTATCAGACAGCAACTGACACCAATACTTTAGATCATTCTCTGTGACTAAAAGAGTTCTTTTAGAGGTGGTTGACAAAAGCATACCTTGTGTATACATTATAGGCAATAGAATAAAATTCCATTCCTTATACTTAAGATGCATGAATATAAAATTACGATAACTGATAATAATGTTTAATGGGTAACTAACTATATATTTTGGTGTAATGGATGAAGTACAAAATTCTTTTAGTAACCATAACATGGGGTTATTTACAATAATATTTTTATGTATTAAAGAGATTTTCATGAAGTGAATGCTAATTAGTTCCCAGTAATCTTTCCATCTTGCAACATATGACTGATCTATTAACAAAGTAATAACTTTTATAATAGAAGAGATAGTATATAAATTAAAGTCTGGAAATGAAATGCCCTCTTGAGACCAGCTATTAGTATGTTTCTTTAATGCAATCCTAGGTCTATTAGGTGCCCATAAGAAATTTAACATTAGTGAATTCAATTTCTTAATAATTATTTTTGTAGGTTGGGGTATTATTGATTGTATTAAGTATAATATCTTAGGGAATACTATCATTTTAATAATTGTGAGTCTCTCTTCCATGGTAAAAAACATATTGTTCCAGCTATTGAAAAGATTTTGTATATTAAGAAGACAGGTACTATAATTATTATGTATAATAGATTTGATATCTTTAGTTAATATTATACCTAAGTAAGTTATCTGACCTGAGTTGGGTATATATTTGTTAAAATCATTAATGAGGATATGTTTTCGTGTGTATATTGGTAATATTTTAGTTTTTTCTTCATTGAATATTAAACCAGAGATATTTTTAAAATCCATCATTTTATCAAATAAGGACTGCATAGAAGAGTTAGATCCAGCTGATGTAATTAGAACATCATCTGCAAAAAGTTGAATTTTAGATATTGTATTTTCATCTATATCAAATCCTTCTATATCAGTACTGTTTCTGATCAAATTAGCCCAAGGCTCCATTATTAAAGTAAATAATAGTGGAGAAAGTGGACACCCTTGTTTTGTACCTTTTAAAATGGGTATTCTTTGTGAGACATATGTTCCTATCTTAATGTAAGCCAATGCTTCTTTATATAGATGTTCAATTAGATTTACAAATGCATCTGAGAAGTTTGTGCACTTCAGAAAGATAAACAAGTAGTCCCAACTTACTGAATCAAATGCTGATCTTATATCGAGACTAATAAGTGTTAAATCTTTCTTTTTCCTATTTGCAAAATCAATTAACGTAAAAGTTCTCCTTATATTATCAAAAGTATTTCTATTTACAATAAAGCCTGCCTGGTCTATATCTATAATGCCTGGGATGATTGTCTTTAATCTATCAGCAAAAATACTCATAAACATTTTATAGTCAACATTAAGTAATGAAATAGGTCTATATTAAGTGCATCTGGATGGGTCTTTATTGGGTTTTAAAATTGGTGAAATAAATGTGTATTGCCAAAATGGGGGAGTTGTTAACTCATTTTGGGCCAAAATAAAAACCATGTATTAATGAGTAAGTACTTTTGGGAAGAATTTTATAGATCTCTGGTATAATACCATCATTACCTGGTGCTTTGTTTGATTTAAGCTTGTTTATTTGTGTAATAACCTCTGTATATGAAATATTTTTATCCATTAGTTTAGTCTGTTGTTTATTAAGTTTTTTGTTCATGTTTGTAGTTATACATTTCTTTATTTTATCTTTAGGCTCCATGTTAATGTTATTATGATTAATTTTGTGAAAGTGATTTCTAAATTCATCTAATATTTCTGGTAAACTAGAAACATTCTTCTTTTCCTTGGAGAGAAAATTTCTTTGATATGATTTTGTTTATTCAACCTTTTTATTTTATTTTTAAGTCTATGTAAGTATTTGGGACTTATTGAGTAAGACAAAAACTTATATTTCTCTAATGTTATTTTAACTTTATGAGTTAAAATTTCTTTGTATTTCTCATTTAATTTATTTATTTCTTCAATTACTTTTTGTCCATAATATTTTCTTTATTATTATGTTTGTATGAGTCTAATTTGCTTTGAATATCTAGTAATTCCTTGTCCCAAGATTTCCTTTTATTATTATACCATCTGATACTTTGTCCATATAAATATGATTTTAAAGCATCCCAAACATAAACAATGGAGACTTCAGGTGTATTGTTTAAGTCTAAAAAATGTTGCACTTCTGAAAGTATATAATCTTTATATTCTTTTATTTGAGTTAAGTATGCTGGTATCCTTTTGATCTGAACATTGTAAGTACTTTTTATCATAAACTCAAAGACAATTGAATTATGATCTGATATAGGACACAAAATGATTTTAGAATTAATTAAGTATGTAACCATCTGGTTACAAATAAAGACTCTATCTATTTTTGAATAAGTTTTATATCTGTTAGAAAAAAAAGTGTATGGTAATGATTTTGAATCTATCTGATTATTAATATCATTCAAATGATATAAATTAACAAAATCCTTTAAATGTTTTACATTAGATGTAATTTTCCTTTTTCCTATAGTAGTAGTATCTTTTTCATGTAGGATACAATTAAAGTCACCTGCTAAAATAATATCTCCTATAGAAAATGATATGATCTTATTGAGATGGTGTTTTACTGTATTAATGCCAATTCCTGGTATCCAATATACATTGATTAATGTATATGTCTTTCCATTAATCTGTATTGTAACCATACAAAACATTCCTTTATCATCTTTATAAGACTTAATAGTTTTAGGTATGGGCATACTTTTATTCCATAAAATAGCCACTCCTCTTTTTTCTGAGTGTGTTCTGAACTAACCAAGACTGTATATTTATTAGTGGCTAATTTATCAATATCCTTTTCAGGAGATGTGTTTCTTGAAGGAATACTAAGTTGGCCCTATGCAAATTAATGTATCTCATTAAACTTGCCCTTTTACATGGGTTATTCAGTCCATTAATGTTTAAAGAAATTCCTTTTAGAGAAATCATTTAGCTTTTATAAACATATAAAACATATAATCAGAATAGCAATTAACAAAATAAATGATATTATACCTTTTCCTTTCGGTGTACCATTAATTATAGCTGTATTTATTGAAAATCTTATGGGATTTTGTATAAGCTTCACTTTTATTTGTAGTGACAATAAGTTTATAAAATGTGTTGTGGATGTCAGAACTATATACAAACAACAATAAACAGGTGAAAATAATATTAGGATTAAACATTGCACCCAGCCTGGAGTTAAGAACTCCAACTTTGAGTAGCACATACCACTCAAGTTATCCCCCTATCCTAAGCAGCAGTACCTCAGCTGCCACCATATCAATTCAATACTAACTATTATTAACTAAAGTTAACCTCATTTAATTAGATTATCTAGTAAGACAAAGCTAAACAATTTATAAATCAGCTTCATATAAACAAATAAGAACATTTAGAAACAGCTCATATTACTATGTACATCTATTTTGTAAAATACACTCATAATCAAAATAGCATTCTAATAAACTTGATAATGGGAACCGAGAAGAGAGAGAGAGAGAAAGGAAGAGAGAGAGAGAGGGAAAAAAAAGGGGGGGGCATATCTATATATTAGTTTATTAAAAGTTTGTAAAAATAAGTTCTTATGCTCATTTGGATTCAATAACTTAGGCTATAATGGTTCGGATATTACATATATTAGGGTATTCCTACTTTCTGCCATAGAAATGCAGTTAACAGTTTTAAAAACTTTAAATTACTTGCACCAAAGCTTTCTTCTCATACTTATTATTGCCAGTAAATAAAATATTTATACTCATACATATGTTTACAAGTCATACTGCACAGCAATGTAAATTCCTAGTTATACATAAATCATTGTGAAGAAAGCCATCTGTATTTTATATATCTGAACTGCTGCTTTAAAATATGCCACATGACAGTTTCTTCTAAGATATAATCATAATGAAACTTGTGCTTGTCAATTAGATAAGTCAAATGATTTATAACATTATATATGTTTAAATCATAAGTATTTATATACAATAATATGTTGCAGCCATGTAAGCTTTCAAAAACATGTGTATATATGTTTTACCTTCTATGCCTTCTAAAATATCTCACTTGCTTACTATGGCATACTGAATCATTTAAAATCATTATAACTTTCATATTTTATAAATTACATCTTAAATAAGTAAGTTGTTATAAAGAATAACTCACATTTAGATGTCATAAAGTTCATTTTTCATCACAAAGTCGCATTTACAGCAGTTCTACTTCCTAGAACAGTGTTCTTCTTGAATCTGCGATGTGTCAGTGTGAAACCGGGGGTCAAAGTTCAAAATGACTGCATTCAGCTTCTCTGCGTGTATTCTGAGTGTTGAAGCTTTTAAAACAACTCGAGGACACTATTCACGAGGTAACCCACATCCCAAATTGTCTCCCTTAACATTCTGGCTGGAATTTTAGTAAATACAAGTGACTGACATTCATTTAGTAATACAAATGAAACTAAACAGTGCAAAACCTTTGCAAAGTATTTTACAAGTCATTACAGTCTCTATGACAGTGAAACCAAGCCTACAGTTATTTAACATATTATACAACTTATTTTTATATGCCCCATTTCATTTTCTCATACAAATCTTATTATATACAAATATCAGTATTATCAGAAGCATATAACTGTACTTATAAGAGAGAAAGAGAGAGAGAGAAAAAAAAAGAAAAGGAAGAGAGTAGAGAAAAAAAAAAGAGAGAGAAGAAAGAAAAAAGGAAGCTACAAAGAGTATCTACAAAGAAATATTACTTGCTGTTTGTATTAATAAAGTTAAACATGAAACATATTACTTACAACTATTTTAGTTCTAATTATTTGCAATTATATCATGACATATTATTTGTAATCATGTATAAGCAAAAAAGTCATGATATAATATTTAGCAACAGTGTTTAAACAGCATATATAGTTTTAAAGAACTAATAAGTTATTATTTCACTTTTTCCATATTTTATATCATACTTCTCTCCTTGCCCTCCCCCACCCCTCACTAAATGCATAGTTTATAAAGAATGCCATTATTTAAAACAAGAAGAGAAAGAAAATGTATCAAATTACTAACCTTAGGTCTCTTTATCACAAAGAGAAACAAGTTGATTGATAGCATGTTATTTGTTCCTCAGAGAGTTTGACTATTTATGAAACAAAAACAGTTCTTTGCACACAGAAAAATAACTTTGAATAAATCTTTAAAATATTTGTGGCTTTCTGGAGATGCAGCAACTGTATTTGAAGAGATTAAGAGAGAAGGAAAGAAAAAAAATATATAGAACATGTCATTTGTTTTTTAGTCTTTTTTGCTTCTCTGAAGTCTTCCAAGAAGATCCTGTTGCCATCCTCTTTAACGAAGGACTTGCCCATTCCATATCTTCTATTTTATCTAATATCTTATTTTTTTTAATATACAGCAAAGCAGAGTCCAAGTCTTCAAAAATTCTAGGGCCATCAGGTAAAAATATTTTTAGTTTGGCAGGAAATAAAAGGTAAGTTTTGAACTGTGCTTTCTTAAGCTCTCTTATTAATGGCAAAAAAAACCCTTTTCTTTTAGTTATTACCACGGAAGAATAGTCATTGTCAAAACGCACAGTTGCCTCATTAATTTTAATAGGTGCTTCAGCCCATACAGATTTTAATACCATCTCCTTGTCATAAGATGATAAAAATCTTACTATAACTGATCTAGGATACTTTTTGTTAGAGTTAAAATTAGATAAGGACCTATGGGCTCTTTCAATACCAAAAGAAAATGCTTCTGACAAGTCTAAAGTTTTGGGAAGTCAAGTATTTAAAAAGGAAGTAATGTTGTTACCTTCTATATTTTCTGGCAGTCCAAAAATCCTAATATTATTGCATCTAGATCTGTTTTCCAGTTCATCAAGTTTGGATTGTAGGTGTGTGTTCTGCTTCAGCAAAAACTCAATGTTAATTTCTTCTTCCTGGATTCTGTTCTCCATATCATTAACAGTCTCTTCTATGCCTGTAATCTGAGCCTTCTGTTGTTGCAAGTCTTGATGTAACAAATCCATTTGTTTTGTAGTTTTTTCTATGAAGTTATCAATTTTAGTATCCAGTGTGTCCATTTTGGTTGTTAGTTGCTGAATAGTAGATATCAGAGACTGAAGCTCTTTCTTGATGCTGGAATCCTGACTGTTTGCCTTACTGGAACTCATTTTGAACAGAGGTGATGAAAGAGAAATTTCCAAGATGATTTCTGACAGGAAAATTATTGAAATTTTCTTTCTTTTTTTAGATATTATTCAAGAAACTGATATTCCAAACGTATTTAGAAAGAAAATTATTTCATTAGTTGATTTTTAAAGTAATTATTTCCTGTCAGTGCAGTTAAGTTGGTGGAGCTGAAGAAATCTGCTGCTATCCTGTCTACCAGTAGCCATTCTGAGTTAAGACAGAGCCTTTCCCTTCCAAACAGATAGTGTTTCTGCCAAGCTTTCCCTTTCCTGCCATCTGTCCTTAGCTCTTCTCCATTAGCAGTCATTGAAATCAATGCACACACTGTTTCTCTCCATTTTATTTGAGGTCTGGATGATGGCACTCATAAGCCTTCTGCGAATGCTGAATTAGGTTAATTTCTCAGCATCTCTCTCTCTGCATCTGCCATGCCCCTGGAAACCATTACCTCCACTGTTTATCCCTGACAGGTTATAATTACTTATGTATATAACAAGCTGCCATGTCCACCCCCACATCTTATGAAATAAGTCACTCTGCCCTCATGTTTATGTTCCAAAACCAGTATGAATGAAATCTGATTTCTGTTCTTTGTAAACACTCTTAATAGCTCAGTTGATTGACCTTATACTAACAAAAAATAATTTCTATGTTCCCACACACTCTACACTGATTCTCTTCTCATGTCAGTAACTCAGCCTTCCCCACTCCAGATGCACAAGACACAGCTCTGCTCACTTTTCCAGATGTCTACCTCCTTACTTGTACTGCATCCCTTTTGTACTCTTCCTAAAATAATTCTTCCCTTTTCCACCCTACCCCATTCACAGCTTAGTCTCCTTAGTTCTTTGTTTCATTTCTTTCTTTTCCCTTTGATACTCCCTTTCTGTACCAATTTTTGTCTGTTGTCTCCACATTGTATGCACCTCTTTCCTGTCTACATTATTGTTTTTCAGCCTTAGCATAAGTGATTAGGTAATTTACTGCTGTACCAGCACCACCCATTAGGTCACACAAGGCTACATAGTACCTAGATACTACCTGTCTTCTATCACTAATCCTCCATCAGACATCCCTTCATCTGACTCTGACTGTTCTCTCACCTCTTCTTCAATGTTTTCTCTTTGTAATTTTTCTTCTGGATGGGATCTGATGCTGTCTCTTGCATGGATGCTTTTTCTGCCACCCTTTGATTATACTTCACCTATATCTTCTACTGTTCTGCCCATCCCAAGCTGTCTTCACCTTCTCATTGCTTTCCTAGCTGTCTCTCACAACTTCTGTCCTCTGCTCATTGCTTAATATGTGCCAGTCTCGTATTCATTTGCTTTCATTTAGCATCATCTTGCCTGATGTCCCTATCCCTTTACTGATTTGTATTACTTTTGACTATATTCTGTTATACTTTGCCTTATCCTTCATAGTCTTTCCCTTCTTGTCCTCTCCACTGTTATCCTGTTTTGTCATCCAATCCAGTCTATCTCCACACTTTTTACTCCTTGGGCCTGCATGCTATACTGTCAAGCTTCTGTGTTTCCTGCAGACTCACTTTATCAGTTGCCACAAAGTTCTTTCAGACAAACTTTATCGAATGCTTTACACACCACATCCGTCCTTGCCTTCACTGCTTCTTTCTTCTTGTGTCATTCTGCCACCAGCTTTGATAGTTTAATGTACTATATTATGCTGATACATCCTAATTTACTTACATGTGGAACATGACTTTGAATAATCATAAGATAATTTCTCCACCAAAATGGATATTTTAGCCACTTGCTCCATGAAATAAATTGTGAAATTTTTAGTGAGGGCATCTCATTTTTAGAAATAAGTAAAGGTTAGCTTTGTCCAGAATTATTACTCATCACTATGAACATTAGATTTTTGTTTTGCTTAGCACCTCATGCACGTTGTCTTTCATACTGTTTTAGTCCAACTTGATCATACTTGCAGTGTTTAATTATTGTGCCTCATAGACAGAATAATGGATATGCCCACCTTTGGACAAAATATATATATTTTTTTCTTGCTGTCATCTCAGCTGCTAAATGTATAATTGGTTATGTCTTCTGTTGTGCAAACCAGTCGCACGTGAGCATCCAAAAGAGGTTAGTGGCTAATCTACTGATTTAAAAGGACTACCAGATATGACACCCAGAGTGATATACAAAAATTCTAGGAACATTAAAAGTATTTTAGAGACAAGTAATAACAACAGGAAGGGTGACAGATCCAATTTACTGAAATTAGGCACATACAAATGTGGTAGGTGCAGGCAATGTGAATTTGTACTTAATGAAGAAAAAGTCTTTTTAGAAAGTAGACGTACTTGGATAAAAAGTAAGGGGTATTTCAACTGTGAATCCCAAGGTTTAGTATATTTGGTCATATGCACAGAATGCACCTCTTTTTATGTCGCAAAGACTGAGAGATCCCTGAAAAAGAGGATATATGAACACACGTACAACATAAAAAGTAGAAAGGAAACTAACGCACTTTATAGGCACTCATTAGTATGTGAAAATTTCAGTTATAAATTTTTTGTGATTGATCAAATAAAAAAAGACTTAAGAGGAGGTCCATGGGAGGAAATGGTTGGCTATAAAGAATTGTGGTGGCAGGTATACCTGAAAGCCAATAAAGCCCCAGGACTGAACGAGTATATTTCCATTAAACCACTACTAAAGTTAAAAGCTGCAAAAAATTGATAAAGGTAAAACTGGATACAGCCACTAGGTGGCAGACCCTCCCTATGTTTATAGAACATTACATGAATTCCATCACACGTATTTTAAATGTTTTAAACACAATTACAAAAGGCACTTTAGGATCGTTTTTTTAAGTTCAATCAAAAAACCACACAGTATGGAATCAAAATTTTTAGACAAAGTTATTTATTAGTATATTTTAAATATTTATTGAAGATAGTTGATGTTATTTTTATTCCAATAGTTAGATTTTGATGACCTTTCATTAGCACTTGGCTATTTTAAATGAGCGAACTATGATTGGTTCTACATTAATTCAATGGTGTATAAAACGTATTAAGATCAAGTCACATGTTAATCTGATGAAGTCTATGAGACGAAAACACATGGTTTTAACAGCGTTTATTTGTTTTAAGTGAATAAAGTGTTCAACTGGATTATTCTCCTGGGACTTTCTCTTTTTTTGCTTTAATCTACATGTATAACTTATTTTGACTGTCTCAAGGTAACTGATATATTTTACATCTGAATTATTTACTTAGTGGTTGGAAAGAATAGGCAAGCTATCAAGGTACTGTCTATCTTAAAAAAGTTAAAAGTCAGTAGAAAAAAGAAAAAGAAAATTAACAAGCAGTGCACGCTAATATAAGATTCCAGAAAGAATCATTAACTGCTTCTGATGCAGGTTAATGATTAAACTAAATGTGAAAGGCAGACAGCATTTTTAGAAAACTGCAATCTCTTGGACAACGATTACTATGGTTACATTGCCAGAAGTAGTTGTCAATCAAACCTGTTCTATTTTTATGACTGGATTGCAATCTACAAGAAAATGTGACGGGGAGTACCAGTAAATATGGCCTACTGAGACTTTAGCAAAAACTTTGATTCTGTCCCATTCAGAAAGCTAATAACTACACTGAACAGCTAGTGTAGAACCAAGACTGAGGAACTGGACGGGTGCAAGGTTAACTAGTAGGACAAAGAGGGGTCTGATGACAGAGATAAGAATTAGAGAAGTGGCTAGTGGTGTACCACAGGAGACTGTCAGTACATTAATGACGTGCACTTGTCTCAAATATATCTGAGCCATTGCTTATGGCATAAAGATAAGTACAGCAATAGGGGATGGTAAAGAGTATAGCATCAGATTTGGAAAGGCTGAACAAATGGGCAGAAGGGTAGAAGCTGAGGTTCAGTGCAAACAAATGCAAACTACTGCACTCATGTCATAACATCCATTGTGTGAGGTATCAGATCGGTTAAATGGAATTTATGTGAAATGGCAACAATGCAAGAAGGGGATCTGGGGCCTTGATCACTCCTGGAATGATCCATTGGAAGCAGAGTAAGAGGGCAGAGCCATTAGCAAATGGAATGCTGTGGGGTATCCTCTAGTGGATTGATTCCAGAAACAAAGAGGAAATGATTCCAACTTATAGTTATCAGGCCACATCTTGAGTACTGTATGCAGTTTCAGAGGCCACATAAGGAAAATTATTGGAAATAATTCAGATAAGCGTTACTCATGGGATGGAGTACAAGAAATACGTGAAGATGCTATATAATCAACAGTTCCTCCCACCTGAAATCAAAAGAATCATGAATAAAAACAGATTCTATATAAGCTACAGCTCTTCCCACTTGAAATTGTAAGAAAGCTAAAAGACATATTATTATTATTATGCAAGATCATGTCAAGAACACATAAAGGGGTAATTCTGAACAGGAAGGACAGAAGAGAAAGTAGATTGCAGAGGTAGTGAACTGTATTGAATTAGTATTCTAAAAGTACATTCCCACAGAGAGTTTCTGACCCATCCACATAACTGTCAGAATGGGTGTCTGAGATGGGGAGAGGTATTCAAAGGCAGCATGATTTAAGTGCAAATAGCTTAGAGGAAATGTATAGATGGACAGGCAGTAGAATGTTAAGGTCCATAAATTGGCAGACAACATAAGTTCCTAAGTTGGTCAAACAGCATTTAGGCCTGAGAGTCAACTAAGAATGCCGAGTCAGTTAATAATGGATAGTATATGTGCAAATTAAAGCAATTGTCTACATTTTTTTAAAATTAGTAAGTGATTCTTATTTTCGTATTTCCACGATCAGCTTATTCCATAAACATAGAAGACTCTGTGTGATCTAATTAGCTCTTAATGTTGAATTTTGAGTCTTTACTTTGAATATGCAGTTATGTTTATGAGTTATGATGTTATCATGTATGCCAAAATCAAACATAGCCTTGAGAATTTCATCCCAGAAAATCATAAAACCAAATATTAACTTTCCCCCTAAAGTACCTATAGTGAATGGTGAATAATTTAAATTTAAAGCATCTATCAACATAAGAAAGGTCTTTAAGGGCTCTAATCTTTTTTTGTAAATTTCCTTGCACACCCTCAAGTTTTGTGAGAAGTCCATTACTAAAGATACAAAAGATGCTATTATATACCAAAAGCTGTCTAATAAAACATATATATATATATATATATATATATATATATATATATATATATATATATATATATATATGGGTCTACTTCACATAGTCGACAGTTCATTTGATCGACATTCATTTGATCGACAATTCATTTGATCGACAAGCAGTTTTATGTGGGGGGATTCGCCCCCCCCAGACCCTCAATGTGGGGCCTGTGCCCCCCCCCTAACTATATATATCAACTCCAGGGTCGCACAACATTGGGGAGGGGGGCAAATCTGCCTGTCGACCATATGAATTGTCGACCAAATAATGAACTGTCGACCATGTGAAGGGGACCCATATATATATATATATATATATATATATATATATATATATATATATATATATATATATATATATATATATATATATTATATAGTTCTACCATATATCTTTCTTACCATAAGGAAATATTTTTGATTAATAATCCCAGATGTCAGATGTCTCCTAGATTTTGGAACAGTTTCATTCAGGGAGCAGGCCATTAATGCTCTCTGAAAGGCAAAAAATACAGTCTCCATGGGACCTGACAACATCCCTGGCTATGTCCTACATGAACTCAAGTAAGAGCTGTCAGCACCACTAGGCACCCTATTCAACCATATCCTGTGCACCAGCTTCATTCCAGCAGAATGGAAGACAGCCACTGTCATCCTTCTATGCAAAGATGGAGCATCCACCGACCCAGCTAGTATACCGGAAATTTAATTTACATTATTTGTGAGTATTAAGTCCAAGATGCTATTCTTCCTAGCATTATCAGTCTCTAGTTGTGTCAAATTATGAAAGCATACTAAATCAATGATATTTCTAGGATAGTCATTCTTAGTGAAAAATGTATTCCAGTTTATATCATGATAATTAAAATCTCTTAAAAGAAATACTCTATCATGTGATAGTCTTGCATCTAACCTATCAAGAAATTCCATGTGCTTGACTATATCAATTTTTGGAAAGCAGTGATATACCAATTATATTACTGAACTCAAGGGTTCCAAGATTTCTGTCATTAGAGATTCATTAATCATGTCAGCAATAACTTCAGAATGACTTGTATATTTTATTAGAACCATTATACCTCCTCCTCTTAAGGATTTATTATTTCCTTCTTTGGTCAGTCAGATATAATATAAAATAAACTGCTGTGTTAGTCTCTTGCTAAAACCAGCCTGTTTTCCTGGCTGTAATTTTATTCAAATAGAAGAAAAAGCCAAATTGAAATTGTGAGAGAGACTTGAGGTTTTTTTTTAAACCTTAGTAACCAAATGGTTAACTTTTGGAATGAAAATGTACTCCGCCATATTTACTCATCAAGCTTTCCATATTTAATCTAATATATTGCACATTGATTTGCATGACTTTCACCTTGTTTCTGTCATCCTTATGATGTCTTATGTCCCTGTCAACATGTTGATACTGATGTGTCAGTATATATGTCTAGTACATTTCTGACAGCTTTTTATCACTTGCAATAAAAAGGAAAATGTTGTTTTCAGGCCCATGGTACACATCTATTTGTATTTACATATTCATATATTATATAAACTTCATTCCAATCCACTCTACCTTCATCTATTTTATAATTACAGACCAAAATCTGTCTTTTGCAGTCTGGACCTTATACTATCCTTCCACTGTTAACACATTTTCACTCTGCCCAACCAATCAGAAACTTAATAAGAAGTAAACATTTATTTCAATATAATTTTTTAATGCTAACATGTATCCATCTCTGTTTCATTATAGCACCAAAACGTCTATATTTTAGAACTTTGTTAGCAAATATAAAAAAATGGTGAATAATGTATCACTATTTGCAATGCTGGCTTTGAATTGTGTGTGTGTGTGTGTGTGTGTGTGTGTGTGTGTGTGTGTGTGTGTGTGTGTGTGTGTGTGTGTGTGTGTGTGTGTGTGTGTGGTATTACCTTTCTGAGACAATTGAAAAGTATCTGTTGTTTTGCTCAGGGTATACTGAATAAAAATATACATTGTCAAAACTAATACAAATTAGAGAAAAATTTCAAATGAGACAAAGGTACAGATTATAGCTTAAAATTTACCTATGTGACTTTAGCAGCATTTAAATATTTTTAACCTGTAATCTCACTGAGGGTATTTCTTCACATCTTCAAAATGCTTTACAGCAGAAATTGTGCAATTTTATGGTACAGAGAATGTGTGTGTGGTGAACAAAGTGGAGAGACTATGGTGGGCCAGATTCCAAAAGACTTGCCACTGTCATCCCTCTATGCAAAGGTGGAGCGTCCACCGACCTAGGCAATTACAGGCCCATGAGACTAACTAGCCAGATCTGCAAGGCCATAGAACACATTATTATGGACCTTATAAACAAGGACATTGGCAACCTATAAAAGTTTGAACACACACAGTTTGGTTTTGTCAAAGGGAGATCATGCATGTTAAACTTGGTTGCCTTCTTCGAAACAGTCACCAAAGGCATGGATGAGAGGAAGACATTACGCACTTCCTACATTGACCTAGCCAAAGCTTTTGACACTATTCCCCACTCGGGCATAATAGATAAACTCTCCCAGCTAGGCATCAACCCCCATGTTACAAGATGGGTAGCTAACTAGCTCACTGACAGAACCCATTCAGTCAGAATAGGGGAAGCCACCTCTTTTAGTAGACTTGTAACAAGCAGTGTACCCCAAGGATCTGTCTTGGGGCCTCTACTGTTTGGGATACACTTTTCTGAGGTGCAAGCCAAAACCAGTGGTCTGTGGCTGACCAGTTTTACAGATGACTGTAAGCTGGGCACTGTCTTAAATTTCACTAGTGATGTGAACATCCTCCAAAAGGGCCTTACCCAAACTAATGACTGGTGCCAGAAGCATGTCTTTAAACTTAATGCCAAGAAATGCATCATTATTCCCTTTTGGGGAAAATGGTGTCACCCCTAATTCTCACATTAATAACAATGTAATAAGCATGCAATCCTTTGTGAGGGACTTGGGCACCAACATTGGTAGCAAACTGACTTTTGACCACCACATTGCCTCCATTGTACAGAAGGCTTTCTACATGGCCCACCTCATAAGTAAGGGCATTTCATCCAGGAACAAGGAGGTTATAACATCCCTGTACTCCTCTGTTATCAAACCCATTATTGAGTCCAATGCCACATTTGACATATACCTTGCCAAGCACATGCAGCAGTTGAAGAAACCACAGAGGTTCCTGACCAGGAAGATCCAGGGTCATAAACACATATCCTATACAAATAGGCTACAAGACCTGTTTCGCTACTCAGTCTCATACAGGCTACTCACAGGTAACCTGTGTCTGACATACAAGGCCGTCTCAGACTCAGCCTTGATGAAGTTGCTGCATATCTGTAAGTCAAACTCCAATCACACAACCCATACACAATTCCTCAACCTGGTCTGTGACATGGATAGAACTTGGGATAGATTTGTGCCCCGACTCCCCCATCTGTGGAATAGACTCCCTCTCCATGTCAAGCAGAGTACCTCACTAGCCCTCTTAAAGAGGAACCTGGATGACTGGATGGGAAACAAAAAATATACCCCTGGGGTTTCCACCTGTGTCTCTGTTGGACAAGGAAAACAGGTGCTGACTTTGTGGGAATATGGGTGAAATTCTTGGCTTGGCTTATAAGGGGCTTCGGCCCAATAGCTTTGTATTGTCCTATGAACTATGAACCTATGAACATGTTTAGTAAACTTTAGGTTCTACTGCTAAGACTGGACTAGAAGTCTTCTTGAAAGTGGAGAGACTATGGTGGACCAGATTCCAAAAGACTTGCTCTCAGTGTAAGTCCATCCCGATTCCGAAAGGCCTGCTCTTAGTGTAAATAGCTCACTTTGTTTGAAGGTCTATATATAAAAAGAATTACAACAGCAGGCCAGATTCCAAAATACCTGTTCTAAACCAGCTGCCAGTGTAAGTGGTCACTTGCACTTAGAGAAAGTCCTTTGGAATTAGGCCCAGCTTGTTGACATTGAAACTTAAGGACTTTAGAAAGGACTTGTTAGAAGAAGGAAATTATGAGAAGGGAATAAATGTGATGTGGAAGAAGAAAATAGTAGAAGGATTTATAGGATATGTCAAGAAGTTGTGTGGGGAGAATCAGAGCAGGTGAGAGACACAAGGAGGATGGGTAATATTTATGAAAATGAAAGAGAAAGTTTCTTAGTGATGTTATTTACTGGATGGTCTTAGGCTGGGATGTTATAAACATGGCAACCACATCTAACCAAGGAAAAAGTATAGAAGATAGCTGTACGGCTATACAGTGAGATACCAGAGAAGTTGTGGTTTAATGGAATCAGTTGGGAGGATAGTGGTAGGTTTATGCTAAAGAGTATTTGAGAACTAATCAGTTTTGGTCTTTAATATGTTAAATAATGGAGAAGTTACAGAAAGCAATTGGCAAGATGATAGATAGTGGGTAGAACAGTGTGGTTTTTTTTGTCTCCTCACAGCTGACCAACACTTGTAAAGAAGGTGCTCTCCACATTCACTGGGTCTATTAAACCTGATTATACTCCATCACTGACCAAAGAATGGGGGGTGTGAGGAGATCAATGCACCCTGGGCACAGTCACATTGTTGTTGATGAGTGGTTTGCTGATTTTACTCATTTATCCCAAGGAAGGATGTGCAGTGGGCTTGTTGAGTTATAATCTCACCTCTGCAGTGACTCAACCACAGCCTTATCTCTTGATGACATTGCTACCCCTACATCTCCTGCCTTCAACAAGGGTCTTCCTGGAAATGTATTCAAGTGCATGCACCACTCCTAGGACAGGCCTGCCCATTTTCCCTGCTTTTGCCATCAAGTACTTGCTCCATTAATTAAATTTGTGTCTCCCGGTCTGTAGTCTGCATTTTATCTCTTTATGCCATTGGTATATTATGGTAGATGTGTTTCATAAAGGGTACTGTTCTTCCAAGGAAAAGCCATGGTAAGTAATGGGTTATCTGCATTAATTTCTAAATATGAGGTTGGTGATAAATTAACAGTATTAATTAATTCATTAATTACTTAATTGTTTGATAGCTTTATAGACTTATTTCCATTTGTTTAGCATATTTCATAGGTTCATAAGTGTGTACTAGGCTAATGGCCCTGGAGCCTTTACAAGCCTAGCCCATAGGATTACCCTGGTATCATGCCACCTGACCTTAGTTCCTAGTGCCTCTGTCGAGTAGAGCCACTGGAGTGATCCCGGAGTGAATTTTCTATTTCCCATCCACTCATCAAGATTTCTCTTGAAGAGGGGCAGTGAGGTGCTCTGTTTGACATGTATGGGAAGTGTATTCCATAGCATGGGCAGCCCCTGGGTTATGAACCTGTCCCTCCATCACATTCTGTTGATTGTGGTATTGAGGTTGAGGTCTCTGAAGTGTGTGGTGCGCAGAGTTTGGGATTTCTTTAGATGTAGCATTTCTAACAGAGCTGGGTCAGACATGGCTTTGTAAATCAAGCAGAGATCGCCTCTAAGTAGGCAACATGAGACAGAGAATAGTTGGAGTTTTTTGAGTCTGTCATAGAACAAGTGTTTAAGGCCTGGTATCCTTTTTGTGAGCTACTTTTGTGGCCTATCCAGTTGTTGTAGGCATCTAGTGAGGTACATGCCAAATGGGGCATTGTACTCAATGATTGGCCTAACGAGGGAAGAGTAGAGGGAGACAATCACCTCTTTCTTCTTGGATGCAAAACCCTTAGTAATGAGATGTGCCACATAGAAGGACTTTCTGACCACAGTGGCAATGTGGTGGACAAAAGAGAGGTTTCTGTCAACCTATGTTCCCAGATCTCTTAAAACACCTTCTGTGTTCAGTGGACTACCAGCGATGTGGTAATTTATGGGAACCATGTTTTTCCCAAAGGGGATGATGGCACATTTTTTGGCATTGAACTTAAGGCCATGGTTCTGACAGCAGTCATTAGACTCAGTGAGGCCCTTCTGTAGGACGTCAACATCACTTGGGGAGTTAATAATAGCTCCCAACTTGCAATCATCTGTGAACTTTGTCAGCCAGAGTCCCTTCATGTTGGCCTAGACTTCACAGAAGTAGATACCAAACAGGAGAGGACCCAGGACTGAACCCTGTAGGACTCCACTTGTGACTGGTCGACAGTCTAACTTGGAGTCAGCTACTTTCTATAATTCCTGAGTAGGGAATGGTATCAAAGGCCTTGGCCAGATCAAGGTAGGCTGTATGAACCACCTTGCCTTCATCCACAGCTCTGGTGACTGACTCAAAGAAGTCTACCAAGTTGAGTGGGCATGATCTACCATTCTCAAAACCAAACTGTGTGGGATCCAGAGTTTGCAGATCCCCTATATCCTTGTTTATTAGGTCTATGATGATGTGTTTCATAGCTTTGCATGTCAGACTTGTCAGGCTAATGGGGTGATACTTCCCAGTGTCTGTAGTCACTCCTCCTTTGTGGAGAGGGATGACTGTAGAAGTGCGCCATTTGGTAGGGACAAAGCCTGAGGTGAGGCTGTGATTGAACAGGGCACACAGGTGAGGTGCCAGTTCACTCTATAGTTAATGTAGAACACAGCCAGGTTTATTGTCAGGTCCCATAGAAGCTGTATTCTTTGCCTGTGACAGTGCTGTTTTAATGTGTGCAGCAGTAATACTGGGTGCCTGGCAATCTACTGGTATTATGATTGGTCCTTTGAGGGGGGATAGAAGGGTAAAGTTGCCACTGAATCTGTCAGCCAGTATATTGGCAATATCTGTTGGCTCGGTATAGGAGGTACCATTGTGCAGTAGCTCAGAGCAATTCTGGGTATTGTTGTGGAGATTCTTTACATAAGTATAGAAGGCCTTGTAGTTGTCTTTATTATCTGCTAAAATTCTGTTTTCTTAGCTAGCTTTAGAGGATTTGATGAGGCATCTCAACTTTTTGTTGAGACTGATGAGGGAGTTTTTCCAGTCTTGGGGTTTCACCTTATTCCGCACTGGTTTCATTCTTCTGTTGTAGAGTTTGTTTACGGCAGGGGACCACCAGATTGGCTTCCTTTATTTGGAGGAGAGCATCTTGCTTCTGTTGGGTATGGCGAGATCCATACATATATGTACATGTTCGTACAGTGCATTGGTGGATGATTCAGTGGTCATGGAACTATTGTCCATTTGCAAGGGTGCCGTGAAGTTAGCCGCCTCTGTTTTTAGGAGCCCAAAGTTAGCTTTGGAGAAGTTTTTCATGGTGGACTTTTTTGGGGGGATGGGAGGGACGTGGATTTTCAAGAGGATTAGTTTGTAGTCAGATGTAACCAGGGAGGAGTTGACTATTGGTGTAGAGCAACGGTCGCCCATGTTACTAATGACTGGGTCAAGGATGTTGGTACCTCTAGTGGGTGTAAGAATGAGCTGGTCCAGGCCATTGGAATTAATGAATTTCAGGAAACATTGGCAACTGTATTGGTACATGAGTAATTTTCCCAGTTAATGGAGGGGTAGTTGAAGTTGCCCAGTATGAGAATGTTTAAATTTAAAATTTAAAACAAAACCAAACAAAAGTATTGTATGTATATATATATATATATATATATATATATATATATATATATATATATATATATATATATATATATATGTGTGTATATGTATATATATATATATATATATATATATATATATATATATATATATATATATATACAGCTTCACTTTATAATCTCGAAATACTGGAATCTCGACCTTCAGTATCTCAAGACCATAAAGTGGTATTTTTAAAATCCGAAACTCCATAAGCTCGAATCTGGAAATGTCAAATTTGCGGTTCTGGTGTGGTATTTGATGCTGAATGTAGTGTGTGCAGGATGTATCGTGTAGTGTGTGGATTTAGCTGTTATGTAAGGTAAGTGGGTATTTTATTGGGTTTTAGGTATGTCTTTGAGTGTGTATGAGTGTGTTTGGATGTTTTATGTGTGGGTTAGGGTAGGCAGGTAAAAGTATGCATGTTTAAGAGTTGAAAATTGTGGTGTTCGTATATCTGTGATGAGTGTGTGCGAGGGTACTGTATAGTGTGTAGTGGTGAGTTTGCTGTCTTTTTCTGTTTCATACGATCTCGGAATTAGTATATATAAGTAGAGAGGTGTAGGGGGCGCAGCTTATATATAGTGTAGGTTTGTTGGTTTGTGTTTTTATGTCTGTGTGTGTTTTGTTTGTTGGTTTATTGTAGTGTGGGTTGGATGATGTATGTGTTGTGTGGTGCATGGTGTGTTTATGTTCGTAATTTTGAGTTTTGCAGTTTTGGGGTTTTGGGATTTGGAATGTTTAACTTTATGGTCTCGGGATACTGAAATTCGAGATTATAAAGTGGAACTATATATATATATATATATATATATATATATATATATATAGATATATATAAAGCAATGCAGTGAAATACATGCTTAGTGCAATATGAGAGAATATATTGTACATACAGTTTTCTTACTCACGTTTCAAAGTTAATCATTTATTCTTCTATTGTGAATTTACATAAGTTCAAATCAGAACATTTTTAGAGACAAGCAGAGCTAGGTAGTGTACATTACAGTGCTGTGTAATTTCTGTTGGTGAGTTTACTTCCTCCTGATCAATGATTTTCCCACTTTAGTTGTTTATTGTAGGATCAAACCTAGCCATTTGTCAAGAAATCCCTGCATATCCCCATCCTTGGTAGGCATTATTATTTTAATAATGTCATGGAGAAATATTTTGAGAATGTGGTAAGTCTACCAGTAATTAAGTAAACTAAATAGGATAATATACTAAGTTATATGAATGTCTCTAACCTTTAACAAGCCATTGTGAAGGAATGGAGAGGACTTGATTTATAAACACAGCATTTGACGGATAGAAGGTATGGTAAAAATATCATGTTTTCAAGAAGACCAGTGATTTTGATAATTACATTTTATCTGTTTCTTTATTTAATGAGATTTCTGCCAGTCTCACCAAGTATGTGCATGACAGCCAGGATGCTGTAGATCTTTGATAAAGTTCAGTGATGACTGAATTAGTCTAATGTCAGAAGGAAAGGAAAGAAATTGGAAGAACGTGAAAGGATGAGATTCTAAAATGGTGGACGGCCAGTGAGCACTCTAGCTGTGCAGCTCCCTTAACTTTCAACAATAGCTAACCTTTTGCCTGCACATCCTGAGGAAAAATAGCAAATTTTCAACAGAAAAAAAGGCAACAAGCAAGCTACTAAAATATTTCAGCTGTATTTTACGTTGGATGACCTTTTTTGCAACGAAAATATTACTCACTGCAAACAGATTCCTGAATCGCATGGTGGGGACACTTCAAGATAAGCAGACCTGAGTGAAAAAGAGAAGAAAAAGATGGCTTGTTTTAATATAAAATTGCTGGAATAAATCAACCTTCTGCAACTTTATCTAGCTGAATATATTTTATCTGAAAAACTGTTAAATCAACGTTGGAAATGGAAAATTTACCAGAGCGCATGGATTCAGTAACTACCAAATCTAAACTATCAAATATAGTTACACCAGAAAAAGATACTGCGTCAAAAAGACTAAAAACAAATAAAACTCAGCCAGAAATGACTAAACCTGGCCTTAGATCGAAGCAAGAACAAGCATTAACATTGGAAGACCTTAAAATGGCATTACAACCACTGCAACAAGAAATCCAATGATTTGCACACAAACTAAGTACTTTCAGCTCAAGCATGGACCAGATTATCCTCAGTAAAAACCAAAAGGTGCTGGCAAGAGTTACCTCCAACAACAAAGAAATGAACAGTAAAAATCAAAGCAGGAGGTAGCAGCCACAGCTATGTAGAATAACAGCTTTATTAGTAAAAGAGGTGAGCGCTTTTGCGGCACCAGCCAATTCATCAGACAATCAAAGAACAGTAAAACACAGCATTTATATCAAGCTTATCATTGCCATCAACTATCCAATTAATTCTTAAAACCATATACCTAGTATAAAAAGTTTTATACCTAGTGTGAAAAATGTTAAAAGCTTAAAATTAAAAACAGCTTGACAATAGAAACAGCATATCACATCATACAACTTAATACATACAATATAAAAGTATAAAAAAGTATAAAAGGTCAAAGGAGGAGGGGGGTACTACCTACTATTTCTTTAAAATCTCTATTTAGAAGAATGGGTTTAATATTAATTTTGTCATTCAGGCCTAGCCCAATGTTAGCTCGTAGCCTTATAATTTATTCTAGTTCTCTTGTTTCGACTCTATTCCTAACATCTCCACCCGTATTGTCGGTATAGACTTTATCTATTACTAAAAATAAAAATTTGTGTGTCTCATCATGGTCCCTCACATGCCTGGCTAAGGCATTTCTCTCTATTCCTCTGGTGATATCATATATATGCTCCCTCATCCGGTCTCTCAGCCTTCACGTTGTCATTCCAATGTAGAAGGCAGGACAGACTGTGCAGTGTGCCAAGTATATAATATCCATACTGTCACAGTTAGCTAATATTCTGAAGGTAAACCCCTTCTTTAGATCTGAATGTAGAAATCTACTTCCAGTGTCAACAAAGGTGCAGTAATTACATTTATTACAGGGGAAGGTTCCATATCTGACTGCATTTTCTCTTCTTGTTTCCATGGGTTGTGGTCCACATAATAATCTTTTTATAGATTTTTTATTCTTAAAAGCAAATCTCGGAGTCTCACCTACCAGCCTTTTAACATCATCATCAGCACACAGTATATTCCAGTTTTTTCAATATACTTCCTGTAGAGATCTAATGTTACTCGAGTAGGATACTTGTATTCTCAGAGGTTTCTGACTAACAGTTCCTCCATCTATCATGGTATCCATATCTGAAAAATATGGCTTACCTGTTCCTTCCCTTGCCTCAGATAGACCCACTAATGACTGTTGTATCTCTTTTTCACTGTACCCTCTATGTATGAACCTTTCCTTCAAGTTCTTGATCTCTTCCTCATACTTAGTTTGATTAGCTGTGAGTATTGATGCTCTCAGACCTTGGCCTCTTACAGTGTTCTTAAATATATGTCTGGGGTGCATGCTCCGTCTATGGAGATAGTTATTCCTATAACATTCTTTCCTGCAAATTTCAGTTTCCAGAACACCTCTATCTTTTTGAAGTATCCTGACATCCAGATATTCTATAACATCATAGGAATGCTTCATTGAAAATTTAAAGAAGCTGGTACTATTATCTATTTTGTGAAAGAATGATAGAAATGAGGCTACATCACCTCCCCATAAAATAAAGAGATCATCCACAAATCTCTTGTAGAACTTCAGATGCCTTCCCATCTCAGTGAGTAGGAATTATTTCTCCCACATAGCCATAACAATATTTGCATAGCCATTTTGCACATGAAGTGCCCATGGCCAAGCCATCCCTTTGTCTATATAAATTTCCTTCAAACAAAAATATATTGTTCTCTAATATCAGTTCCATCAACAGTGATAATAAATCAATAACTTGTACATCATATGTTTCGTCTTCCATTAAATACTGTTTGAAGAGCTCAACACCTTTACTATTAGGGATGACTGTGAATAGAGATTTCACATCCAGCATAATCATGAGCCATCTATCCTCCACAGCTATACTCTTACAAAATGCATACAGATCTTTTAAAAACTGTTTTGTGTCAGTTAATATATATACATTATTTTTCAACACAGTTTTAAGATGGTGCTCCACAAAAATGGACAAAGGTTCAGTGCACCAGCCCCTCCCTGATACAATGGGTCTCATGGGGGACACTCTGGGATGTTTATGTATTTTAGGGAGTCCTTGTATGATGGGTAGAACAGGTTTGTCTATTATGAAGTACTTGAATAGCTCTTGGCTAATAACTTGACACTGTAAGCATTCAAATAATGCATTGTATATTAACATGCTGCTTACATGCACCTGTTGAATATCTACTTTCTGATAAGAAATGTCATCATTCAACATTGTCAGCATAGACTCCTTATAAAAAACATAATCCATCACCACTAGAGAACCACCTTTATCAGCTGGTCTCACTGCGATGGAATGATCATTACACAAAACCTCCAAAGCTTCTTTTTCTTCTCTGTTTAAATTATAGAAGTATTTGTTAAAAATACCACTATCATGCATTTTATATATTTCTTTTATACATGCTTTTTCGAATGTCTCAATAGCAGCATTGTTTACAGGAATATAGCTACTTGGTTTCTTAAAAATGTTTATACAGCTATTACTCATATTATTGTACCCCCGCAACCTTTTATAATTTTTTATACTTTTATATTGTACCTATCAAGTTGTATGATGTGATATGCTGTCTCTATTGTCAAGCTGTTTTTAATTTATTTTTAAGCTTTTAAAATCCTCCCCTCGACCTTTTATAATTTTTTATACTTTTATATTGTATGTATTAAGTTGTATGATGTAATATGCTGTCTCTATTGTCAAGCTGTTTTTAATTTATTTTAAGCTTTTAAAATTTTTCACACTAGATATAAAACTTTTTATACTAGGTATATGGTTTTAAGGATTAATTGGGTAGTTGATGGCAATGATAAGCTTGGTATAAATGCTGTGTTTTACTGTTTTTGATTGTCTGATGAAGTGGCTGGTGCCATGAAAGCACTCACCTTTTTTACTAATAAAGCTGTTATTCTAAATAGCCGTGGCTGCTACCTCCTGCTTTGTTTTTTACTGTTCATTTCATTGACCAAATTATCCTCAGATTAGAACAAAATGAAGCAAATATCATGGACAATGAACTAAAAATCCAAGAGATACAGAAATCAATACAGGCTAGTGCAAAAAGTGTTATAGAATTGCAACAAAAAGGTCTGGACATAGAAGGAAGAAACAGACAAAATAATCTCATTATCAGGGGAATACCAGAATCAGTTGAAACCATTCAAATAAACACAGTTACAAAAGAAATACTAAGCACAGTACTGCAGGATAAAGAGCTTTTGGAGGATGTAACAATTGAAAGAGCTCACAGATCCATAAGACACTCAAAAAACATGGACTTCACAAAACAAATATATGTCAGGATCCTTAATTCAGCTCATGTACAATCAATATTATCTGCATATAAAACCAAGAAAGCAATCACATGGAGAGGACACAAAATCACAATAAGCCAATATCTTCCTCTTGAAATAAAGCAAAATTGTCAGAAACTTAATAAATACTCTACTTACCTTATTGAAAAAAAAAATCCACTCTCAGATGAAATATCCTGCTACATTAGTATTTCACCATAAAAATGAAAAAATATCAATAGATACACCAGAAGAAGCAAAAGCCACATTTCTCTGTCTCTACAATGTGAATCCAGCATGAAAAAAGAGAATCCACCTTTGCTGAAGCATTTGAATGATATAATCTTCTATTTCAGGCTGAATCCTGCATATTTCAACTTTTTCTTGAGGTAAATACTTAAATATGTTTATTTTTCCACTTTGCTGAGTAGGCTGAGAGGTCTGTTAGCATGGTGATGTCCCATTACCCACAATTCCATGCAGCTACAATGTGCTTGCAATAGCCTTTCACTTTTCAACTCATTTCATCATCTAAATGACCTAGGAGCCCCAGTGCATTACTGGGAATGGATCTAATGTAAACAAGACATTACAACACTGAAAAAGGACATTAGACTATTTGCCAAGCATACTGACAGAATCTGTGCAGCAGAATGTAAGCAGATAGACTGATGTTTAGTTACTTTCTATGCTAGAGAATGTTGACGGTAATGCAGTTATTTTAAAGGGGAAATGCAGAATATTATTTCAAATAATGTGCTTGAACTTTTTAAACTGATGATTAGGTGGAATATAGCATGTTTTTCTCTTAATCTTAATTATTAGGTAAAACCTTCCTATACTCATGTTTATACAAAGCTGTGAGATATACATAAAGAAAAGACTGAAAATTATTATATTAGATAGCAGCTGCATACTCATATATGCTGTGGCAAAATTACATTTATGATGATATGATGTTGGTCTTGTACCAAAAACAAATATGATTTATTTGATGAATGCCTTAAGGTAAAATATGCAATAGGAATGTGTACTTGTTTTATTAATTTTTTTTCTCTAGGAAAAGTGAACAGAGTTTACAAGATATTGTAGAACTTATATATACAGTTGAGGCATTTTTAATTTTTTTTTTTTAATTTTAATTTTAATTTTTATCTTTACCTTTATTAAGCTGTAATACTAAGCAAAATGACTGTATGTATATATATATATATATATATATATATATATATATATATATATAGAGAGAGAGAGAGAGAGAGGAAAATAAAACTAAAAATTAGATATTTGTAATACACATGTATTGAAGGTGAAAGATAGACGCAATATTATATTGTTGTTAGAGTGGTAGCAGTACTGTTTAATAATGCCAATCTAGTATTTTTTTTCTCTTCTCTTTTGGTGTTCACAGATCTAGCTCATACGAATATACTGCATTGTATTTTTTCTCTTTTCTTTAGTTTGTATTAGTCAGGCATTTGCATGTAATTATAAATGCACCTCATAACTTGGTATATTTTAAAAACAAAATGACACAGGGATGTTTTATTATTTTTTTTATATATATATATTTTGGGGGGGGGGCTTTCAGGGCTTCTATAGAAGAATTAAGGACCTTATTTGGAGTTTTAGTATATTCCTTTGGTTTGGTTAAAAGGCTATCCAAAATATTTTGATTATATTTACTAATATAATACATAGGTTTAAAATGGTAAGATATTTAAAATTGATTCTGAATATGGGTACAGGGAGGCTGCTATGCAGAGTTGATGCATATGGTTGTGTACGTTTGGAAAATAGTAGGTAATTTTGACATACCTCTGCTCTATAAGACTTACACCCAGACTCAGTCATAAAAATCCTTTGAATTTAGAAGTTTTGTTTATCTAACATTACAGAAGGATGAGTGGTTAGGCAGACAAAGGGGGGGGGGAATAGGAGAATAGAAGTCACTCTACAGAAAATACTAACACTAATCAGTATATATTTATATTATCACATTGCTTATTGTGCTTTAGTAACACTAATCAAGAAATATTTTTACACTTTCAGAAATTATACCTTTAGATTCATGGAACGTTAAGGGAATTTCAGAAAAAAGTAAATGGAATTTAGTCATGCATTTTATATATCAAAGTAAAACAATGATAACATTTCTTCAAGAAACTCACTGATCTCACAACTCTGGGACAGGGAGAGAAAAAGTAAAGGGGTCAAGCATATAATAGTTGCTGGACACAATTCTATCTTCAGAGGGGTTGCTATCATTATAAACAAAGCCTATCAGGGGGAAATTGTTTCCATGAAGACTGACTTCAATGGTAGATGGGTTATGTTTACCTCAAATTTCCATAGCATAAATAAACCTTTACTTTTCCTAAATATATATAGTCCCTGCTCTAACCAACAAATGTTTATTTATGAAATCTTTAACTTACTTATTGAATTTCCTAATCATTTATATATAATTGGGGGAGATTGGAATGCAGTAATGGAACCTGACAAAGATAGATCCAATAAAGAAACCAAGCAACCACATATCATAAATATAGCTGTTAGTGAATTACAAAATACTTTTGAGCTATTTGATCCATATGAACATTTTCAACATGACAAGATAATATCCAGATATACCTTATTTTCTACGTCTCATAAATCTTGGTCTAGAATAGATGCCTTCCTAATCTCTCAGTTCTTTCGATCGTATAAGCTAAAATACAGCATTTCACCTAGATCTATCTCAGATCATTCTAAAAGTAATATATTCATAAACCTGCTAAATTTCAGCCAAAACATATCTTATTTTAATAAGTGGACTTTAAACCCAAAAATATTCAGAAACAAGAAGTAGCTGAAGAGATAAACAGTATACTCACTCAGTTAGATGACAAAATCATAATTAGTCTAACACCTTATGATAAGCAATGGGAAGCTGCAAAAGCAGTTATTAGAGGTGTCATAATTCAAAAATCTGCCTGGTTTAAGAAAAAATATAATAATATCAAAACCACATTAGAATCACAAATTGCATCAGCAGAACTTCAATTACAACAAAAATATTCAAAATAATTAGAAGAAAAATGTATGGAATGGCAAAAACAACTACATAAGCATTACTTAGAAAATTAAACTTTTTTTTAGAAAGCAGGTCTTTATATCAATACTCAGAATAGGCTCAAACACCCTCTAGATTTCTAGCCAGACTAATAAATATTAAGAGTGGCTCACCAAAAATTAAAGAATTACATTATGAAGGACATAAATTTCAGGAAAACCAAGACATATTAAATGTATTTGAGAATATATATATAAAAGGCTGTACAACATGCACTTACCACCCTCAAATGACAAATTTAATGAGTTCATTTAAAATTTAAAATTTTGGCAAGTTACACAAGAACAACAAAAACTTTTAGGGGCACCACTACACCTAACAGAGATAAAAGAAGCAATAAAAAATCTCAAACCAGGTAAATCTCCAGGACCTGGCGGATTTACCTCTGAATTTTATAAAATATTCCCAGAACCAGTCTCTAAAATCCTACTTAAAGTATATATAACTATATAATATAACATGAGATAACAGAAATATATAAATAATTATAAAGCCATCCTTCTACTTAAACCGGATTCTGTCCCGATGGATCCCACTAATTATAGACCAATAGCCCTCATAAATACTGACTTTAAAATCTTTGTTCAAATTTTAGCCAACAGGTTGAAGAATATACTTTCCTCTATTATATCGCATAATCAGTTAGGTTTTATGGTACATAGGCAAACAAGTGATAACATACTAGACACAGCTATCAGATTACTAAAAACAGATAAACGTCCCAAATATGTTATTGCCGCAGATGCTAGTAAAGCTTTTGACAGAGTAAATTTAAACTTTTTATTTAATGTTATGCCTTTATTTGGTTTTCCTAAAAAATTTATTAGTAAAGTTAAGGTTTTATATCAGATGGCCTCAACTTCCATTCAGATTAACACTAGTAAAACAAAACCTATCCCCATTTCAAATGGCATGAGACAAGGGTGTCCACTTTCTCCTTACCTCTTTAATTTATACCTAGAGCCCATACTTCTTTATATATCACAGAAATCTTTTCTACACATTCCAAAAGTATTAAGTACCAACATTATATATTCGCCATTTGCTGATGACTTAAATATATACTTACAACTTCCCACAACAGATCTTACTAAAATACTAACAGCAATTGAAAAATTCTCATAGATTTCAAATAACAAACTAAATCCAAACAAATCCCAACTTTTCCCACTAAATCCCATAGGACATATGCACTTTTACTTCCCAGAACACAAAATAAAGATAACTTATCAACTAAAATACTTGGGGGTAATATATACTCCCAATTTTAGTGAAATTATTAAAAATAACTTAACCCATAACTGAAATACTATTGAAAATTATATAAACAGATGGAAAAATATCAATATGTCTTTGTTATCAAAAAGCAATATCGTTAAGATGAACATGCTACCCTGAATTCTTTTCCAAATGAACGCTACCTTCACAATTATACCTCAAAAATTTTTTATAGACATGGAAAGAAGTATATCCAGATTTATTTGGTATCCTAAATCTACTAGAATCAAATATGAAAAGCTTATACTTCCTAAATCTAAAGGTGGGTTAGGGTTACCTGATTTTAAATTATACTACAGTATTATCCAGGCATATACCCTTGGATTCATGAAGCTCAGCGCAAGTCTGGCGTAAGGCTTGTGCCGGCCGTGCAGCATATATATGGAGTAGTCGCGCCATATGCATATTAATGAAGGCATGCAGTCGCCACAGCCATATGCATAGGAAATGTGCGCGAGTGCAAGGGGCGTATCGAAGTTGTGCAGGGAGGTGTGTCAATGTCGGCTGTTGGGGAGCAACCTAAACTGCGGAATATTATATTCCACCAGCAATAGTAATCGTACCTATCAGTGTCTGTGGAGACTGAAACGTATACAAAGCAGAGTCCCTGTGAACAGAAAATGAAGAATTAAACACAAATGCATGGTAGGGAATAACGGGTCCCGACCCATGAACAAATGACTTGAAAACCGTGTGCCTGTAGTCCAACGTAGTGTTGATAGCTATACCATGTGAAAGTGAAACGTATCATATGTTAGCGTGCCGCCAGTAGGTACGTCCAGTCCCACGGAGAGGGTCACCAGCCAAACCATAATGTGAGGGAGGGAACATAGTTGTGCAGATGAGTCCATAACAAAATACATGAGGAGAAATGTAGATATATGTAGTGACCGTATGTCTGAATCATATCCCACAAGCCATGTAATAGTCACATACAAAAGGTATGTCCGTATTTCACATACCAAATGTGATAGGAAATAGCATACACATGTAAACGAAACAGAAGGAGCATATAAACAGCCATAACAATACGGACACATGTAGGCAGAAAGGAACAGTATGATCCATACCGTCGACCAAGATTACCACCTGTCTGACTTTGCGAGTGACAGTCCCTCTGTGGGCAGATGTGTCCTGACACAAACATGTAAAACTGGCAAATGTCCAGAGAATATAGGACATAATTCTTCCATAGACGTCATGCAATAGTTGCATTAAACATATTTCACTGGACGTATATTACATAAATATCATAACAAACAGAATAAGATACCGAAATGCTACAAGAATAAGCTTAGATATAGGCAGGAATTGTAAGTTCTATCTGCCAAACTGTCCATGGGTATGTGTCGGCCTGTAAAATATGCTGTGTTCACCGCAACTTTCACAGTAGGGTTGCCACCTTTACAAATGGCCAAAGTGGGACATGTTTGGTACAGACATCAGATTGTACAGGCCAACACATACACATGACCAATACAAAGGACAGAACATAACTGTTTTGCCTACAGAAAAGCGTATTCTTGTAGCATTTTAGTTGCTTATTCTGTTTCTCATAACAGTCAGGTATTTCAGATACAGAATTAACTGTTTAATGCAACTATCACATAAAATATAAGAAATAAGTTTGTCCTAAAATCTCAGGACATTTGCCATGTTTACAATTACATGTCAGGACACAACTGCCCAAAGAGGGACTGTCCTCACAAAGTGGGACAGGTGGTAACCCTATGTCACACTGTGGCTAATTGAAAAGGTGGAAACACAACCGTCGACTGTGGGGAGGCATTGTCCACAACAGTCGGACATGTGTAAGGAATAGCTTGGACATAGGAAAAGGTGCCATCCTACCAATGAGTAGAACAGGCTGGCAAAATCCGAAAGGCAGCTGTATAATCCGAACATGTATGTGACACAGTCGAACGGATAGTACCCGGATACACCAACCAAGTAATGAAAGTGAAGTAAGGGCGTGTACCTATGTGCGTGAGGTATAGCATGTGGAAAGCAAACATGGAAGGGTAGTCCACACAACCATAAAGATACCCGACACATGTAGGGTAGTCAATGTGTAACTCTGGCCATGTCATGGGCCAAAAACCAAAGTAGTGCTCTATGGGGTGTGAGGAATTCGTGTGTGAGGGGTGGGTGTTTAATGGTAAATTCCTCAAAGGCGATACTTGTGTCGTATGGAGAAAAGGTGAACCGGAGGTGTATGAGGGGGCAGCAGGTGAAGTGGAAAGAAACACAACCTCATGTAGAAACAGCTGCAAGACAAGCAGACAGGCCATAGTGTAGAACACAATCCCACAAACATATGAATATGGAAATAGGCGAGACAAATGTATAGATATGGCACCATCACATACTCACAGATGGGTCCTGATGGAACTGGCCATAACAAATGCAACACACCTGGATGTATAATAGCCTACCCAGCATACCCTCCACAACACACAACCTGCCACCATACCAGAATGTCCACCAAATCCAGCCGTACTTGGTCCACTGGTTTGTTGCAGAAACAGCTACACACAGTGACCCTTACACATATGTAGTAGGTAGTGTCTCCCTAGGCAATGTCAGGATTGCAAACCATGTATCCCCTGCAGGTAAAAGCCCCTGCACATTTTCATGAAGCCACAAACATCTTCGGTATCTAACTTCTTTTGGTTTGTCCTATTTTTGGGATATCCCTCATAGGATGACCAACTTGTGTAAATAGTAGAATGGGTATGATGACATGATGTCCAATCCAGTAGATATCTGGACACAAGTCAGAACGTGCAGTGGAGGTCCATGACACTGTCCAGCCCTAAGTGGGCATGCATAAACCTACCACCCAGGATAAAATACCTTCCCGTGACGCACATGTCCAGACACGAATAGGAGGGAGAATATAATGCACACATTTGCAAAGTGGAAAATGGCATGAGGGTGAGGAAGACACTGATGTAAACAGGTCAACCCTGATCAAGTGTGAGGGACACTGACTGTGTGCAGTCGTGACTGACCATACCTGTCAACCTGTGTGAGCAAGATATCTGGACAGAGCCGTGAATATAAGTGAGACAAAGTTCCAAAAACAGGGACAATCTGTAAAGATAGCTCTTAGAAACAGTTTGCACATTGGCATTAATGTCTGGAGTATGAAGTCTGAAACCCAACTGTCTATCAGCACATTCCGACTGCAGTCTTTAATGCTGAGTTACTGCTGTGTAGTCACTTCATGTCCAAACATAATAATCCCTGTATGACTGTATACAGGTAATAGTCAAATGTGAATGGGAACACCCCTCACCATGGAGTATGGACTGTAACAACCCCACACATAATATGTAATGCCAACAGAATAAGCTGCTGATAGGTGCCCAAACACCTGTGTCTATAAACACAGGTAAAACTTCAAAATAGGGAGATAATCCCTGTCCATATGCTTCATCTGACATTTGACTTCGGCCAGGGAAGTTCCGTTCACCAGGTGGACAAGCCTAAACCCAGATCACTACATGAACACCCTGACAATCAAAGACCTGTATGTGGCTGGACTATATGCTTGCTGTTCTGCATATCCTCGGAGTGATTAACAATGCAGCCAGAGTCCACATCAGTAGGCAATAGGGAATGTGTAATATGTAGTACCGCCTTTTTCCCAGCAGGAGAATGGATGCCTGTGTTGTAGATGAAGCGGTGAGGCGTATGCTGATGTAGCTAAGTACTATGGGTATGCATATCAATGAGGGAGAACACCAATAGAATAGTGGTTCCGGTATCCGGCCAACGTGAATGCAGTCCCGGTTGACCTATGACCACTGCACATATAACTTGAAAGTGTAATGAAAGCATTCGTGCTGTACACACATTTAAATATGTAAAGGTGAACGTGTGTTTCGCAGTAGTCCATAAACTGGAATACAGATATGTAACTGTTACGGTCAGAATTATGAAAGTTCACGGAAGCACAATTATCTATGAAACATATGTAACCCACAATAAGGATATGCAAGTGCGCCTGCGCGTGTGTAATCTGCTCACAGAATAGAAAATGAATGGTGTTTTCCCCACGTTCTATGTACATGGCTCATACCTGTTAACCCCGTAAAGTACGAAACCGGACAAAGCCATGACAACAACTGGTACAAATAGGGATAATCCCCAGATATTGCCCTAACAAACATAGAAAGTGGATAGAATAACAAGTGTGTCACTAGCATGGATTCTCTGAAGGGTATGAAGTCGTAACCTGAAATGTTGGTCATTATTTACCAACGTCAGTCTTTAATGATATGCCACTAACTTGCCAGATAGACACAAGGTTATGATAAATGGACCAAAGATAAGAGGCAAACAGCTGTACATGCAGCGGAAATCTGTACAGTTGAAAGGTATGATATGGAGATATATATACACATATATCCACAGACATAATCCAAAGCAAATTACGAGATGAGGAATGTACAGACATATGTATATATGTACATATATATATCTATACACACACGATACATGAATAGATATATACACAACAAACATATGTCCCTGTACATATAACACATGTACATAAATAGGTCATGGTATAGCTAATATGGATAGACAGACAGACATGCATGAAAGGAGAATACATCGATGGTTTCCAAACCATTGCCCGGAAAGTACCAGTGTGACAGGGCCTGCAAGTTCTACACATTAAACATGAATATAGGTGTCCTTTGCAGGACCCCAAAAATTGATCCTGTACAAAGTGTGAACCATTATTGATGCGAAAGATGTCACAGCTGCAACTACGATATAGCTGTACATGCAACAGTAGCAGGTGCAAGCATAATAACACATGGGTCGATTGAATGTATGACGTACGAGCTGATATCCGCAGAGTGGGGAGTGCTCGGAAGTGTCCTCACACTTTATTATCACTCACATTAAACATGTCTAATGGGTACTGTGGAGGTGTGTCAGGTATGGGAATCATGGGTATGCAGAATTGGGCCAAGGTGTTGGTTGGCTCAGATCTATTAGGTACGCCCCATGGGAGTGATCAATATACCTATGTGGGTATAGCACACGCCTATATTCTCCAAAAAGGTGCAACCCATCTACTGGATATTGTTTAAACCATAGGGACCTATATCAGTGTCATGTAGGCGATTATCATGGATGGACATGCGTACGACCAAGATGGTAACCATACCTGCCAGAATGTCAGAATAAGACAGCTGGACTAAGGCATAGTACATGACAGACAAATAGGGACTATATTAAATATACCTCAGACAAAGTCAGACCGTTGATAGAATAATTGCATAGTCAGGATTACGAATGTTATGAGAGTTAGTAATCATGAAATAGAAATGTCAGTCATGATTACCTAACCACACAGTCCGTCATGGCTTGCCAGCAATCTACCAGAAAGGCACATTATCATGAAAAATGTAACAGAATCATAGGTCAAACCCCAGGGCATATACCCATAATGTGTACAGGTGAGAGGTATGAAGGCAACCCGTCCTAATGAAATGTACAGAACTAGTGATACTAGGTGGACAGGTGAGAAGAAAGACGTTAGGACAAATGACAAAACATGTACAAGTCATAAGCATGTTTGTCCACAAACGTGAATTACAACGTATGGCCTGTGAAAGTCAATGTGGAAGGTTAATAGACAGAAAAGACATGTGTCCCTCAGGGTGTCATGCAGTGTCACCGATACAGTGTCCAGTCCCCATACTCGTACGTGAGCTCTGCCACTGACAGAAAGTGCAAATACCGGTGTACACATAAGGTACATGATGGAATAATTAGTGTGGATAAGCACCTGTTGGCCTGTGTGAGGAATATAACCCTGTGGGTGGGTGTGTCCTGCAATATGAATGTAATGGTAACTGGCCTGTAATGACGCCATGTATTGTGTGTATTGGCGTAAGGAAATTGATGTCCAGTATCAGAAACATACCTTGCAACTGTACGAATGTGCAGATGTATGCCTCATATGTGTGGTGTGTGTGTTTCTCTCACAATCTGTACCTGTCTGCCAAATACCTGAGAAATGACGTCATTAAATAATGATAAACATATGTGGTTAAGACCCCAAATCCCTCAGAAAGGTCATACTAATGCAAAACCTATAATACTGTCAACTATCTACGTTTGTAAGAGCAATATGTAGAATCTGCCCCTATCTGTCCCCCCATCATGTTAGGCTTTGTACAGATGTTTTGCACTAGGAGGTTGATAGGTATGATCAGAAACAGATACATGTCTGAGGAAACAGCATTATCGACTGCAAGATAACTCAGAAGGTATGAAAAGCGCTGCAGTAGGAAGTTCATCCGCAGGTATGTGCTGACATGTCAAATGACACAGCAGTCTACAGGAAGTACCTATAAGGTGTCACCTTTACCAATGATGACAGTGGGACACATCCACAGCCATGCATACACCATAAATAGACATAGCACACAGCAAGAGCAGAGTTATGTGCAGAAATGTACCCGGATGTTATGCGACTAATGTTTTGCATGTTGCTAAATGGAGCAATGAGAGCTGCAAATACAGTATGAATACAGTTGAAGAAGCATGCCAATGTCCAAGTCCAAGGCCAGTGGCGGCTTTGTCCATTGGATATCAATGAACCAGTAGTTGTCCTCCCCCGATCCCTGGTGTGGAAGTGTAGCGCAGCGCCACGAGAACGCACTGCACTTCAAAACAAGACATATGAATAATATACATACAAAATGTAGGTTTAGTTAGATGTTAGTACGCCATGCAGATGAATGGCAAGGTGGAGACAACATGACTACTGCGTGCTGGTACTTATGTGTGGAAGCGCTCTGTCAGAGATGTAACGAAGCATTTGTAGGCAATGTGAGGCAAGTGAGGCTGAGGATAGTGAATCACAACATGTCATGCCATATGGGCCAAGCCTCTACAGTGTAGTGTAGGTTAAGGGGACTATTAGAGTAGAAGATAGGTGACAACATGAGTGGGTATGTATAAAACACTGTAACCTTACTGGAGCAGTGTCACATGTGTGCTGTCAGTACTCAGTGGAAGAAGCGTGTCATGATCTATCCTAGGGAACGTCAGGAGACTGACGGCGTATGCCATGGATACCACCGATGTGACCTGCAAACCTGCCCACAGTGTGTCTGCGCCCGTGCATGCCAGTAAGCCCGAGTAAGCATGTGTGCGTGCGTGTTAGCCCGTGTGCGCATGTGGAGTGTGGAAGAACAAGTAAGCTAGTGTACGAATGGTGAAGCCCGTGTAATGTTGTGTATGCGTTTGTAAGCATGTATACATGTGTACTACACACATCACACACATACACAGACACACATGCTGCCAATACTACACACATCAGTGAAATGGCACATGGATGGAGACTACATCATCAGAAGTAACAGTGCTGTAAACTATGCTACAGTGATGGTCAAATCTGCAATGCATCATGCCTGCTGAAGTACACCTGGAAGTAACACACTGTGTGTTAACAGCATTCTAACATCAATACAGTGGAATAAAGCCACTGTGTGCAGCAGCACCAGGTTAGTCAGATCCTGCATCAATGTTACACATCACAGGTGGTGGCACAGGTGACATTATATGCACAGGGTGTGGTGTTAACATGTCCAGAGCTGTCATAGAGCCATCCAATGTACACGTAGGTGTGTGTGTGTGTGTGTGTGTGTGTGTGTGTGTGTGTGTGTGTGTGTGTGTGTGTGTGTGTGTGTGTGTGAGGGACAACGGTTATTGCATGGCCCAATGGTGGTGCAATGGGTGTGTGTATGTGATAGCCGTAGCTGTTTGTGGTAAGTGTGTGTGTCTGCATATACAGAGGTACAGCATGTGTCAGCCATATACAGGAGGTTGTGGGACAGTCACAGACCATACCTGCCAGGCTGTAGAGATCCCCATTACTGGCCACGGACACCCCTCCATGCATCCAACACAACCCAGTCCTGCACCTGTCAATGTCTACACATACAGTCCTGGGATCTGTACCACAACCTGTGGATAAACGTGTGTCTGTAATGTTAACCTGAGGTGCATAGAATTGACAGTTACTACAGACGGATATGAGCCATACTCACACTCCAATGTAATAACCACTGCTGACTGTTGCCGAGATCTGCATACGACCAGTCAAAGGTGCTGCACTAACATTGTTTCCAATGCCCGTGTAATACCCAGCAACACAATAACCGGTCACTACACATGTATAACCCACGATCACTACAGCACACAGTATGTGCACTATCACAGAGCCATAGCAGATGTACATACATCCAAGGTGCTCACGTACAGACAATGCAGCACAGTCAAGAGTGATAATCCCAACATACATATCTATATACAATCTACATTTTATATATATATATGTATATATATATATATATATATATATATATATATATGTATATATATGTATATACATATATATATATATATATATATATATATATATGTAGATAGATACATACATACACACACACATACACACACACACACACACACACACACACACACACTTGGCAGGGCTGGGAGTCGAACATACACCAAACTACCCTAACACACTACAGCATGACGCATTTACAGAATGTGCTACCGAGATTACTAAGCACAGCAGTCCCAGAGGCAGACATCTAGGTGCATGTCATCATCCGCAAAGGCAAAGACGTCAGTAGGAAACTGCTGTGGTGTGCGGCGTCTAAAAGCAAGACTGAGTCCTCAGGTGGATGGGAGCATGCATGCAAACACACACACACACACACACACACACACACACACACACACACACACACACACACACACACACACTTGGCAGGGCTGGGAGTCAAACATACACCTAACTACCCTAACACACTACAGCATGACGCATTTACAGAATGCGCTACCAAGATTACTAAGCACAGCAGTCCCAGAGTCAGACATCTAGGTGCATGTCATCATCCGCAAAGGCAAAGACGTCGGTAGGAAACTGCTGTGGTGTGCGGTGTCTAAAAGCAAGACTGAGTCCCCAGGCAGATGGGAGCATGCGCGCAAACACACACACACACACACACACACACACACACACACACACACACACACACACACACTTGGCAAGGCTGGGAGTCGAACATACACCTAACTACCCTAACACACTACAGCATGACGCATTTACAGAATGTGCTACCGAGATTACTAAGCACAGCAGTCCCAGAGGCAGACATCTGGGTGCATGTCATCATCCGCAAAGGCAAAAACGTCATTAGGTAACTGCTGTGGTGTGCGGTGTCTAACAGCAAGACTGGGTCCCCAGACGGACGGGAGCATGCAGGCAAATGCACACACACACACACACACACACACACACACACACACACACACACACACACACACAAACACACACTTGACAGAGCTGGGAGTCGAACATACACCTAACTACCCTATCACACTACAGCATGACGCATTTACAGAACGCGCTACTGAGATTACTGAGCACAGCAGTCCCAGAGGCAGACATCTAGGCATGTGTCATCATCCGCACTGACAAGGACGCCGACAGGGATTGTATAGAGAGTGATCAGTCTGAAAGCATACAGACATATTACTGTCCCACAGTACATGTAGACAAACACAAGGCAGTGGTGTGATCGTGGCAATGTAAGATGTACAGTGCACCACGACAACATGACATAGTCACAGGACACTCCACAGACAGTACACCCTTCAAGATAGTCAACCAGTGTGTACTCCATAGGCATCCATCGTGACGTTGAAAATGGACATCTGTTGGCTGGATGACCACCATGGCTATACAGGATGTCAACGGCCATGCACAGAAGGACATCACTGACACAAGGTGTCACTGGACATGGCCACATGCTTAGTAATACATATCCATTTGGACTGTACTGTGTGTTGATCTACACAACGGCATACTGGGCATGCTCACACACTTAACAGTTGCAAAGGGCCGTCTTGCATGTGGACGGAGTCTCAACTAGCAAGGGTTCAGTTGGGACTGTCATGTGTGTCCATCTACACAATAGCGTACTGGCCATGCTCACACAGCAGTTGCAAAGGGCCGTCTTGCATGTGGATGGAGTTTCAACTCGCAAGGGTTCAGTTGGGACTGTCATGTGTGTCCATCGACACAACAGCGTACTGGGCATGCTCACACAGTTAGCATTTGCAAAGGGCCGTCTTGCATGTGGACGGAGTCTCAACTCGCAAGGGCTCAGTTGGGACTGTCATGTGTGTCCATCTACACAACAACGTACTGGACATGCTCACACACTTAGCATTTGCAAAGGGCCGTCTTGCATGCAGACGGAGTCTCAACTCGCAAGGGCTCAGTTGGGACTGTCATGTGTGTCCATCTACACAACAGCATACTGGGCATGCTCACACAGCAGTTGCAAAGGGCCGTCTTGCATGCAGACAGAGTCTAGACATGGAAGGGCACAGTAATGCATAACTGTCCCCACGCACAGAGCGGTCACACACATGCAGTGACCAGCACACGCTCAGCTGCCATCACAGCTGTCACAGGTGCAGATCCCAGATGTACACACCGCAGTCTACACTGTAGCCCCCGAGACATCACCATGTCATTGCTGCATCAGTACACAGCCATACATTACCACAACACCGTATGACACATGACCAGTGGACTGTACAGAGGTCTACAGCAACTGTGTAAGGTACACATGTGCTGACAGGTTTCCAGCAGGTGTTATGCATTGCAAGTATACCACTATACATGACCAGATCAGCTCAAGACATACCAGGGGCCCCAGGTGGTACACAGCTGTGACACATGAGTGTTGCTGTACACCAACGAACACGCATGTTTGGATATGTCAAACATGTGATTTAAGTGGATGTGTGCATGGACCACACACAACACATATACATAGCTAAGCCTTTGCTGTCCCCTGTGCAGAACAGTGGCCTAAGCAATCATACGCACGCAAATGGAAGATGGGTCCATGTCTGTTGAATGCTCACAGTACAGGAGGTAGCAATGTCAGAGGACACATTCCCCTGTAGTAGTCACCCATGACACCCATGATATCATACCACAGTCCACGTGTCATGTATGTCAACACACATGTCCACCAATAGCAATGCATACAAACATGGCTACAGGAGACACATGTAGGACCAACAAACATGTACAATCTGTACTGTGCATGCAGCAACCATGCATGTGCAGTGGCTGATGTCCATACCACAGCTGTGCCCAACTACAACATGCAGTCGCAATGCAGCCCCATCATTGACAGCTGTATATGGTGACATACAGGCAGTACAGTTGGTTGTACATCCAGTATGGAGGGATCTGTGTACATAACGTGGTGATCCACCTGTGTAGATGCATGTGTGCCAAAGATGGCTCACAGGTGTGTCACACGCCACCCTACCATGCCATGTGCAAACAGTACGCTATGCCACTGTTACTTGATGGTGATGACTTAACGCATACACAGCGGTCAGGTGTAGCCAACTGTATGTCACGTGACACCTGTATCACTGAAATCCACCCGTGTGCACATTGCCACATAATTTCCAGACATAGTGTTGGTACACATACTGCGGACAGTACCGCTGCGTGTCTATAAAACAGATCATCTTATGGCAGGTGTATCATTCCCAGCACTGTCATGTGTGTCCGCTTGTGTGACCACACTTGCCACATATGGTGGGGACTATGTCCCAGATGTAACACATCCCTGTACACCATTGTACAGATCTGTACAAACTGCAGTATGGAAAGCATGAGGTTGGCAGGTGTAGTGCATCACACACATCGGCTATCTGTACACACATATCTGGTCACCACAGTGTGTCTGTGTATGTACGTATTTATGTATGTATGTATGTATGTATGTCTGTCTGGTGCTTGGTGTGAGGGTGTATGCTACCATACTCTGGAAACAGGATCACTAACCCCTCATGGTGATGCAGTCTACTACTCTGTTGATGCCATCGGTCCCAGCCATACTGGCTACCTGTGCATGTCCCTTCTGTGTGCCACGTCATGTGGGTGCAAAGTACTGCGAGGGTGATAGCAACATAGGCACAGGTCCACACATGAACACTATGCGGTATGTTATAGTGCTGTAGACCCCGTGAATGTGGCCATGTACCTGTACTGTGACAAGGTATTACTGCTACACAGTGTGGCCTCATGCTATCAGGTGGCCTCTAACGTCATCATTGGCCTGACCGCTGTGTATAACCCCTGCACCATGTCAACATACCTGTGATGTTTCCTTGTATGTATGTCACATCTCTGATCACTGTAGCCTGTTCAACTGACCACATGCTTCAGGTGCAGTATATGTGTGGACATCTGTGTCATGTTCGGACATCTGTGTCATGTCCGACTGTCCAACAGTCGGGTTGAGGGTGCGTTTAGCATGCTGATATTGCCATACATGCCTGTGAGTACTCCACAGTTACACATGGGGGACTGCAATCAATGCTACCTGTAGGCACATGCCAGTACACCATAGGAGGGAACCAGGGCATTACCAACATGCTGTTACTGTTGTAACCGAGACACATACTGTGAACATATCACAATGCATGCTGCACCTGGACTACATGGTATGACTGGTGCATGTTGACAGTACACCACTGATGTCACATACACATCTCTCAGTATTCACACACGTCCAATGCAACATACACATTCCTCAATATGCATACACAAGTAATGTGAGATACACCTCTCACATCTCAGTATTCACACATGACCAATACAACATACACATCCCGGAATATGCATACACAAGTAATGTTAGATACACCTCTCTAGTCTGTTCACCCTGTGCATCAGACCATATGAGCATATCCCTGCACTGATGGTGTGGATGACAGGTATGTGGCACAGGCTTCATCATATGCACACAGGATGATACTCTTTGCCAAGGGCATAGGCTGCACCAATGGATGACATCATGTGTGCGGGTAAGGGCCAGTGATTTGAATGGACATGTCTGTTCCGTATGTATGTGGGTGTTGTGGAGCCCTACAGTTGTGTTTGCTGTGTGCGTGTATGTGTACACACAGTTCTGTCATTTGTGAGGCCTACACAAGGGTATTATGGACAGCTACAGAATGTACAGACCAGGTTGTACAGCTCACTGTGACCGGACATGGCCACGTGTCCTTTGCCTGCCAGGGGTTGCACGGGCACTACCAGGCAGAGGTACAGAATGGCTACTGTCCGACGACACATGGCCACTGGAACTGTGTCCTCAACGGGAACTTCCAGGCCCACATCCACGTGGCCTGCTGTGACCTGGTGTGGACATCTCAGCACCAGCTGCACTGCTTCTGCTACTGGCACTATGGGAGCGGCCATGTGAGGTGGCACGCTCGCATTGACCTACACTAGGTGGTGTAGCCGGCCTACATCCATATGTCCTACGCCTCACCCCTACCAGATGTTCCAGCGCAGACAGCTCATGCTCAGGGATTGTCATGCCACAGTCGAGGATTCTGACCATGTCACCCAATCGCCTGTCCAGAACATCAGCAAGCTGCTGTTGAGTACCTGTCAATGCCTGGATGTTGTTGTTTAGGGTACTGATAGAAGCCCTCTGCAGTTTCTGCCCTTCTCTGTTCTGCCATTCGGCATGTGCCTGTGCTGCCATTACAGTCTGGAACATGTGTCTGGTGATCCCAGCTGCTGCGCTATGTCCTGCAGGTGCATGTCTGCCAGAGGTCCTCCTACGAGCAGCACCAGCCACACGCCTGTGTGGCACATCTGCAGTTAATATACTGCCACCATGGTATGGAGACACACCTTCTGTAGCCACCACACATTCCTGTTCAATGCTAACAAATGATGACTGTCCTTCCTCTATGGCCACTGTAGATACGGTATGTGTTGGCAGCTGAACTGTGTGCGGGAAGAGGGGGACATAGCTGGGATGGCAACCGTTGGCACAGATTCCACCCCTGACATCCCTGCCTGTACCTCATGCATATGTTCATCACTGCTAGCATCTGTGGGGACACTATCAGATGGATCACAGGAGGGTAACGCACGTACATCACCTGTGAATGCAAAGAAATACTCTACATTACAATAGACACACCGACACACACACACACACACACACACACACACACACACACACACACACACACACACACACACACACACACACACACACACACACACACACCGATACACACACTGACACACCATGCATGTGAGATGACAGATGGCATGCAGCATGCTTGTGATACAGCTGACAGCATGCAGCTCAGACATCAATAGTGTTTGTAAGCATACCCCCTGGAATGCACACTACAGCAGGCAGGTGTCATATCATTATCCATGCAATTCACATGATCATGGTAGTATGCATGCATCCCCGTGATACACCATGTGGACCAGAACAGGATAACAGTACACATGGCTGACGTGACCTTGACATGTAATCTGCTGACATGTTCATTAACATGCATGCATGCCTGACACAATGGTGTTGTGACACATGTACAGCATCGTACTGGGAATCACATTGTGGTGTTGTCCATATGCCCTACAGATAAAATGCATGTTGAGCAAATGTGCATGGGCATGGTAGGGGACTGGGCCATCTACATTGCTGTTCAGTGTGATGTACAGACACTGTGCCATTGCATGGCATCATGAGGCATCTATATTGCTAAACAGTGCATGCTATGAAAACATTGCATATCAAGAACTGCATGCATACCCATGACATACCTGTGGATTGTAACCTATGATGCTGAGGTGTATACACACCCAACCATGCTGTGTCATGTGTCAGGTCACTGGAGGACATACAGATGACACCCCTGCACAATGACTACAGAGTGTTAGCTGCCTGGCATCCATGTCCACACATAGCGGACCTGTCACATCACCATTTCACACATGGCATTAATGTACCACACGCACATGGTGCACAGCTAACAGTGATGTCCTACGGCAGGGGGGAAAAGTACTGTTTCTGTGGCCTGGTGTCACTGTCAGTGGAATCTGTGAAGGTGACTAACGTCATGCTATGACACAGACAGCATGTTCAACACATCTTATGAGGTACATGTCACTGACACCTCCGCTAGCTGTGCACAAGCAGTTATGATGTGCAGCATACCACATCACCTTTACAATCAGTCTAGTACGGCTGTACTTGGACCATGTGTGGACAAAGTTGGACAGGGTGTATCCACATCCTGTCTTCTGTGTGACTACATGTCTCTGGCCATCCCCCATGGCCATGTGTGCACATGTGTTGGTCATGTATGTGATGGCCGTCTATCACACATGTCTGTGTTGTCCCATATGACATACACACATAGATGTTGGTTATGTCACCATCCACAGGGCTATGCAGACAACAGGTGTATGTGGGATATGGGTTATGGGGAATTGTGACAATATTGCAACCAAAACGCTACGTGTCTCGGACATGTCGGATGGAACATCACCATGTGTGAAACCTTTGCAAGGGCATATAACATAATGGTGACACCTGTGGTCTGCCCATATCACAGCTCACTGTGCGGTACTGGTTTGTGTACCACACATTCTGTTCCACTGTACAGTATATATGCCTCCACTGTAGAACACCTCCACCATTGTATGCACAGCTGGACACACATGTAGCAATGACACATACTGTAGTTTCATGTCTGTGTATCATTTCAGTTGTATATATATTGCACATGGGTGGCCTGTGTGGATGATGGGTGATGCAACCTGTATATCCATGTATTAACTGGCCACATGGCGAATAGATCTATGCTTTGACATGCCTGATACTGATGATAGACTCACCTGCAATGGACTCTTGTCTGTGCCACATGCCAGAGGTACCTGTATAGGGTGACACAGCAGTATGAACATTATCCATGACAGTATGACAGCCACAGGGTGCACAGTGCAGGTTAACACATTCGCCTGTACAATAGCATATAGTCAGCACATGTGTGCATACCATACCTCTCAACCTCTTAGAACAATAAATGTGGACAAAGCCTACTATGATGGGGGACATATAGGGACAACTGTGACATATTGCTCTTACTAACCTGGATATTTGATAGACCAATAGGTTTGCATGCACATGGGTTTGCAACGGAATGTGCAGTTGTAAACACAACTGTATGTCATCATTTAATGACTCCATTCCTCAGCTATTTGCCAGAAAGGGACAGATATTAAGGGGAACACACTGACAATATGAGGCAGACATCTGGACATCCTGCAATTACCTGTACAGTTCGGAGGTATGGTGCATATACAGGGTAGCATAAAGCATGTGTGTCCACATACCTTGCATATGTTGTTACATTACATGATGTACACTGACACATGCACATACGTGGGATATATTGGCCATATGTTCAGTATTGACTTACCAGGCAACTCCAGGCTCATTGGTTGGGAGACACCCACCTCCACGATGGCAGCTACTGTTTGTGGGGGCTGTTCCAAGGGTGTTCCCAGACTGGCCAGTAGCTCCACCATGTGTGTGAGTGGAGGCTGGGTTGGTGGCCCACCACCCGTACCACCTTGTTCTCTGGCGACTGCAGTGGCACGCTGTTTTGCATGACGTATGAGGTCCGTGCAGTGTCTGCGCACCTGCTGGTAGGTGCAGTTGTGGCCGCCCACTTCGTTTACCCTCCTGAGAAGATCCTGCCACAGGTCATCCCGCTGCTGTGCATGCTGTGGCACGTGGCTAAATAACACCTCGTAGTTCTCATGGAGATACGGTATTACGACATCATCCTCCTGTCGGCTATATGCTGGTAGGCGTATACGCGGCATTATCTGTAAGACATGATGAAGGTGACAGGTCACATTTACAGACATGTACAGTGATACTGCTCCACATACATTCTAGTACATTCGCACAGTTATCTTTGCAAATCAACATAACACTAACACGACTGGCATGTATGTGTCCCACACATGTAACACCCAGTATGCATTAGATATCATCCCCATATATGTGTGTCACCTCATTAGTGTTCCTACTGCATGTGACGTCAGTCTCCATGTGGACATGTCTGTTTGCATGCACAGGTGTTCTTACCTATCTACCCATGCCTGATGTATCCATGGTAATGCTGTTGACCTATATGCTGTGGATATGTCACATATCAACACAGACACAGCCTTACTGGACTTGGGCAGTGACAATGCACCAAGTACGCATGGAAACCTGTACATGCATCTGTTTTTCCATAGACATCTACAATGCACAGCTGTTCAACATCCTGCCACGGATCACCTGTGTTGCACATGTGATAGACATGGGACAGTGGCTAGTTGGACATCATTCTCAGGTTAGGTTATCAGCTATAGCATGTACAGGCTGGGTTTCCTAGCTGTATCCAACACCCATTATGCCACCACGAGGGGCATCAGTGGCACATTACTGATCCAGATAGATGATACTACATCTACCATAAGGCCATCACACCATGTATGGCAGGGGTGATATGTGCAGCTATGTGGACAGGGCTGCATGGTATGGTGGGGGTATGTCACAGGTATGGCACAGGGATCTGTCCAGCATGTGACCATCCTAGTCGTAGGACAGTGGTTGTCCATGACATATGTCTTTCAGATCAGGCTATGGACATGTAGCATGTCTAACAGCATAGTGTCGCATATGTCTGTATGCAAGGTGGATAGCATGCTGCATACTGGAGGTAAGTATTGTGGAGGCTGGTATTGGCCATCCACGTATGGGCCCTACCCCTGGAGGGTGATGTGTATTCCAATATTGGTCACACAGGTGCTGTGTATGCCTGTCCAATGATCTCCGTGCACATGGATACCACCCTGTCATGTCATGGGTACCTCGGATGACTACCTAAAGGGCCAGGGAGATGTCTCCAGCTCAGGGAGGTGTACTACACTACACCATCCCTAACACAGTGTCCGTACTGTTGACCACAGCCTAGGTGTTTCCTAATGGGTACGGGGGTATTCCCCTACTGGTGTCATTGCTGATATAATCCACCAGAATGTGCACATATGTCACACACATCACACACACAGCCCATTCTGTATGTTGTTCACAGCACTGTGACAACAATTGCCCATAGGTCATGGCCATTCACATCATCACATACACAGATGGCTGACATTTGTCTGTGTGGTATGGGCTACAATGCGGGTGGGGTACAACACATTAACCCTGGTTTACTGTAGCTGACACTGTGTGATATGCGCATGTCACTGTAGCACCTTTGGTAGTTGTGAGTCTGTCAACAGGCCACTAGTAGAACACTCCTGTGACATACACAGGCATCTGTAGCCAAACATCCGTACTGTCTTGTACATCTTTACTGCTAACATCTACATTGATAATGGTTCATGAACCTGCAGACCATACCCAGCAGTGTTCTGATGTGATGCCACCAATCATGACTGTTGTCAACACATGTGGATTGATAGTATACAACACCCTATCTGTAATGTGTGGGCATGCTCAGCACTTGTTCAGAGCTTCTTGGCATGTTATGAGCTACTGCTTAGTTTAGCACCCATTTCACACCAGTCCTCACAGGTACACTGTCTGTCCATACATTTCCAGCTTGATAACTGTACAACAGCTGTCGTACACACATCACTCACATACCTCGTGAGACATGGTGGTTTCTATGGCCTGTCCACCAGCCACGTACCACTTATATACAGGCATGTCCAACTGGCATGTACCAGTGCTATTGCCTGTCACTATGATGACTATGTTGTACATGTGGCAATAGAGCTATTCTCATGTCCACAGTCAATGCACACCTCCCAACATACAACAGTACAGCCTGTGGGGGATGCACATATGCAGCCCTGCTGGGGGTTATACTGTCACCAATCCTGACTGCACCTGACAGTCATGTGGGGTTGTGCAACATTGGCAATGCACCCCACACATCACATGGTCCCACATGATCCCCTCCACAGGCTACACATATGGAGACACCTTGTACAGTACCCCTCCATACTCTGTGTGGGCACCGACAACAGCCCACATCACCAAACACAACCACACCAACCTGTAGCCCACAGACACATGTGCCCATCACATACAGCCAATAGGGTGTCAGAATATACTCAACACACCTGTCTTAGGTGACTGTCGGCAGTCACACTGCTGTTCCACTCAGCAGGCTACACAAGGCGATAGTCACTTACATCCTGCTGTCCAGTAACTGGTTCTGCACCATAACCTATGCACACATGCCACAAGTCAGCAGATACAGTGTGACTCCCCTTCCATGTTTGTGTGACAGACGTCACTCAGGGCACAGACTATGTGTGCAGGGACATGCAATAGCCTACCAGTGTTGTCGCCCTGCTGGTCTGGTCCATGCCCTGGGAAGCATTTTGCGTTCATCCGGACCTGTTACCACTGTACTACGAATGACTGTGTCACTCCCAACAGTTGTCCCTGCTTCTGCTGTCATTCCACACGCATCTAGTATACATCCACTTTGACAGACCCGGCCAAACAACATGATGCTGTGGCACAGTTGACCTGCACCTGTCAGCCCTGGGAGTACGGATCACATGTTGGTCTCTTGCTGCTTTTATACTGCCTGTCTTGCACAGTGCCCAATAACAGTCACTACCAGAATGGGAACAGGCTAGTGAAGCATGTGGTCATGTCACACAATGCCTGACATCATCCTCTGTGATGCACGCAGGCAAGGCACACCTCATACTGTGCCACTGCAATATCTCTGCTGTGACTGGGACCTACCTCTTGGCTCTGCAGAGCACTCCTGCAATGACTGGGTATAGACAGACCGTACCTCTCAGGCACGTACCTGGACTGGCACACCACAGCTGAGGTTTCCCCATATTCCACTATGTTGTACACACATCCCGGCTGGTTACTTCGCACAATGCATCACAGGTGCTTCACGTGCATATGACTGTGTCCGGAACTACTGCTGCTACTAATGTGAGACTGACAGTAACCCACACTTAACTGTGATAGCCGCACATGTACTGACACATTAGGCGTACACTGTGCGTGAGTCATAACCTCCGCTCAGCTGGTTCGACCCATACACCACCTCCAAGACCAGTATCCTTGACATGGACACTACCAACATGTGACTGCTGTTAGACACCTGCGGTTGTCCCCTCATTGGTGGAATCCGAACATCTGCTACCCACCCTTGTTAGCCACATATCGGCACCACACACTTCACGGCATACACAGTAGATGAGTACTACAACACCAACTACAGATGTCGTATGACAGTGATAGTTGTTGTCGTGACACACGTGCAGGTGGACAATGCACATGCAAACACTGAGACATACCCCAGTGCACTTAAATAGCATGTACACGACAATGTGGTTCATGCTATTCCACACAGAGCCATGTAGGTACACACCAGAATACAGACGACACTCTGGGGGTGCAGTCCCACGGACATACTTTACAACAACAGGTGAGGGCTGTTACACAGTAGTGTACATTCCCATGGGCGGGGTGACTCACTGGTCAGCCTCGGTAGGGCCACAGGATCCCATATCACATACACCATAACTAGCTACATACACATTACTGTGACACATTCCGAGATATACCACAGGGCATTTTGGTGGTATGTCAGTAGTCGTATGCAATACCCACATCTGCTCACACATACAACTGTCACTCTGGAACATGACAGTAACAGGTGATGTTGGCAACATCCTGTCTGATGGCTTCATTGCTAACATTACACCCTCTCACTCCCTGCAGGGCCACATTCCTTGCAGGTACATTGCGGTGTACCTGCAGTCACACCTACCCAGTACTGACCTGCACTCTATATGTCCTAGGACATAGGCCCCTTGTCACCCTGCAATATCCCAGGCTGTGATGTCCACAGAACTCTGAACAGCATTTCTCCCTACTGGGACACCATATTCAGTAAAAGCCTTGTACCAGACATTGTGGCCCCTGACTGGCACACAGTGACTGTAACACTCCCCACAGGTGGCGCCACAGACTGGGACTATTGCCCTACACACCTCAGTGGTCTGTTATGCACAGCTATAGGGCACATAATCATGGACATCATTTGTCGAGTCTCTGTTTTGCCCCAGTCCTTTGATGCCAGCTGGGTTGGTCTTGTTGGGGCCACAGCATGCCTCCTAAACCTGTTGAACACCTTTCCTACAGTTGCCAGAGTTGTTGATGATGACACCGGTGTCCACACAGCCTGCATTGTCCTCTTGCTGCCATTCAGCAACGTTCTCCATTCTGGTATTGACTACATACACATCCACCTGCACATCACAACATATGTCTCCGGATGTTATGCAATGTGGCTAATGGATGGGACACACACACTGAGGGTGGCATACCAAATCACATACTGCAATCCAGTTACACTTGGCTTACTACAGTCCTCAGTCATGGGGCTCTCATGTTCGGTATATGCTTCCCTGAGGTACAGGCTACCACTGAGGGGACTTCGCTGCCTAGCTTTACAGACCACTGCATACCCAGCACTGTTGTTGCTCCACCAGCTGATACAGACCCCATCCATATGGGTGTCACTGTGACAGATACCGATATGAACATCATGGCCTCTATCTGCATGACACTTGGTGTGTACATCACCTTTGCAGTACACCATCCTCACACTGGTTATCACATAGGTGTTATTCCCCTACATACATGTTGCATTGTACATGTGTGTAAGACACATGTATGGCACACATACTCCTGTGATTACCACATTGCCACTGTGGCATGGATATCCTTCTATGTGTTCACACATGTCTGTCCTGGGTGTGTAGCTGGTACATAGGCACCCATTGTACCTCTGAACACCGGACGTATACACACATCCATGGGTACAACACCCCGCGTAGGGTGTACCTTACACAACAGCTTTACATACCCCAACATTAAAACGCCATGATGTTTATTGAGCTACACCTGGTGACGTATGCAGCTTATGTACAGACACCACATCTGTACACATTTGCAGACTACATACTCAGGGGTGATGTCTGCTGCAAAGACAGGGCCCATGTCTGCAAATATGTTTATGGATATACTCCACATACACAACATACACAATAGCCATTATGACCATGATGCTCATGGATATGTGCACACATGCAACTGTGTGTGGCATGTGATTGGGGGTTGCATTCCCAGACCGGACACTCACCATGCTTTGGGACATGTTTCCTATGTACATCATGCATGGACAGTCAGTAGCAGTGCTCATGTGATACCTCGCTTGCTGGATGGTGGACACATGTACCCCAGGGATCACTGCAGTGACTGTACTGTGCAGTGATGCATGTTACACATGGCTCTTCTGTTCACAGGACACTACCCTGGAGAGGTGCCACTGGTGTGCACACTGTAGTTGTTGTTAAACATTGACTTGCCAGACTGCATGGTACACCACCATGAACCTGTGCAGTTATTGCATGTCCTTTGTGCATGGTTACTGGTATAGCCCTTCCAGTTAGATTGGCTGTCACGCTATTACAATGTCCCATGACTATGGGCCATATGTCTACTGTTATTGTACACACCAATCATGTTCATGTTTGTCTGTCACATCTCTTCCGCTATTCTAGTATGGAAGTAATGTTTGCGTCCTTTGCAAATGCACAGAGTGGAGTACATAGTTATTTCATCATAACTGTTTATACATATCTTAATTACATAGTACTCACATCACTATATGATACCTTTGTTATGCATCATATGCCTGTTCTCCTGTGTAACATATCTGACTTATCAATCTACTCTACTATACATTACACATGTTTTACAAGGTATCCCATAATTCAACCATTACTTGCACAGAGGGTCCACCTTAGACATGTCATTGACGTTATATGCCCATACACATGCGTATTGTTACAGTATATCTACATATACTATCCCCTGCTATGGCACATACTTATTGGACATACCCCGCCACTGACGGCGGGTCGTATGACATTGTTCTGTTTAACGCCGTCATGTTGCATCCCTTGTGGTGTCTGTGCTGTTTACCGTGTGACCCACTGCTGGATGCACATCTTCTACAAGCATTGGTACGATCAGCGAGACATCACTACATAAATCCCATTCCCCACTTTATGCATGGCGGACACTGTTAATTACTGCAAACCAGTCTATGCATACACTGACATTACGTAATTCAGAACATACTATACATACAGTTAGTGTTATACATACCTTGATATCGTTCTGGTGTTTCATCTCTATCTCGCTCCTCTGTATCACTATTTCAACTGTTATACGGTATGAGCATACAGTTTGCATATCTGGCAAGTCATCCTTATATACGTCTATACCTGCAACATGTGGTTTACTGACGCCAATTGGTGGTCCGGTGTGACTAATTACATGCACTTCAGCTGTGCAGCTACTCCATTCGCCAATTACGCGGAAGCAGTGGGGTATAACTGAATTCTCCCCCTGGGCTTTGGCCATTTTCCCTGCCTTCGGGGAGATGGCCTGTATTGTGTTTTGTTGGGTGTAATTGCAACTGCTTTGTGTAGAGCCAAGTCTATTTTGGGGTCATGTCCCCTGTGGATTGTGTGTGATTCTACCTGTGATTGTACCTGTCATCCCACCCGTCTGATAAAGGGCTATTGCAAACACCTGTAACATCACCATTTGTTCCATTATATGACAGATACAATTTTGCATGGCGCCTTTAAATGTCTCTCACACGGTATGTCAACGGTTCAGCAGATGTAATTGACTAACTAGATGTTTGGGCTGTGGTTACGGTCTGTATTGCTATTGTTTAAAGTGTGGGGGATGTAGGCGGGTGTACGTAGCATATACGGTTTTGTGGGGCTTGCATTTCTACTTAGTCCATATATATATGTGTGTGGGCCCCTTCCCTAATTACAGTGCTATCACTTAATAGACTTCTATTACGGGAATTTACTGTGGGCCATTGTTAATTAGTTTCAATATGGTATGCAGGTGCGGTTGATACTTCCATACCTCCAGATGTATGGCGATATGTGCAGAGATATTTGTAAATGAACGCTATCCTGTGTATGTCTGCCCCAGATATTTGCTGCCATTGCAGTAATGTTGGTGTCAGACCCTCTGTCACATGGCTTGCCACCTTTTCATATGGCCATAGTTGGACACTTGCGGGTCACACAGTGGTGTTTACTGGCTGACATATGGCCACGGTCAGTACACAGGATAGCACATACTTTTATCCTCATTACAAACCTATTGTTCTTGGTCCTTCACTACTTATCGGTTTGCATGTAACATTTCTGTTTCTTACATACAGGCATGAGTATTTCCTGCAACTATTGCATATTATGTGGGACATACTAATGTCCTACACTCACGGACAGTTGCCCTTTCTAATGTTTCATGTCAGGACACACCTGCCCAGGGGGGGCCGTCCCTCCCAATGTGGGACAGTTGTTTACTGCATGCCTACAGATAGCTATACCCACACCTACCGTAGTCATCTACCTCCGAGTTGCCACCTACAGACACACTATGCGGACACACACGACACACTTTAGTCACACAGGAACACACATGGTACCCTCATCACACACATACACAGGCTACATCACACACAACCACAGTTGTACATGGTACCTACGTGGTCCGCACAGCCGACAGCAGTGACTATATGTCCTTACTATCGTCCTGTTTTTCACAGTTCTACTGTTCCAGTACTGTGTTCTTTCTTTCATCCTCCTGGTTACGCGTGTCGGTGTGTGACACGTTCCATAGTTGGCGGTATCCTGTTTATTTGTACCTAAAAAGGTGTTTAGAATGTCGTCGACCTATCTATATATTTGCAGATGCCAGTGACCCCTTGTATATCGACATATATCACAGTATCGCCCTTTCCATCTGTATTATATATGTGTAGATATATATATATATATATATATATATATATATATATATATAAAAAATATATATATATATATATATATATATATATCTGTATGTATGTATATATATATATATATATATATACATATCTCGGACAGGGGTGGTGACAGGCACGCTACACCTTTTATTGTGTGTTTGTCAGTGTATACTGTGTTTCCTAGACTCCGCATGTTTGTGTCTGTACCTGTCACATTACACACCTGCCATAGGTTAAGATTACCTCCCATCCCACTTTGCAAGGGACAATCCCTCTTTGTGCAGTTGGGTCCTGCGAAATATTTGTGAACATAGCAAATGTCCTGCGACTTTGGGACAAACATATTCCCTATAGTTTATGTCATTGTTGCATGTCACACTTATTCTGTATCTGACCTACATACATGTTACAGGACACGGAACACGTACCTGCGACCATTACTAAACTATAAGCTTTTTATCTATGCAAAACACTGTTGTTCTGGTTTTCGTCCTGGCCGGGTGTGTGTCATCCTGCTGACATCTGGCGTATGTCCCACATTGGTCATTTGAACTGTGGCAACCCTAACATATGTACATCTTGCCTAGCAATAGTGTTGGGTGATTGTGTACATGACTGCCTGTTCCACTCCTGGCAGTGGTCGTTTTACCCTTCAGAGCAGGCGCTATTTGTTCAGGGGTGACTAATGCTGGTGTCATCTGTTCTGTACATCATTGACCGTGATCTGCACAGTGGTTGGTGACACTTAGCCCTGTTTTGTGCATATCTGTATAGTCGTATTTAAACATCGCTTACCAGCTGTGGGCAACGCTTATTCCCACTAATGTGTGCTACACATATTCTGATGACCTGCATTCGGACTGCATTACCCGTGCCGTCGGGATTATGTTACATCCCTTGCAGGACTTGGGACCAGGAACATGCATGGCTGTCACTGCATGTACCACTTGGACATCTGGGGGTTGTACACGAATTATGTAAATTTGTATGTGCAGTACACTACAGCAGTTACTCCACACTACACTCACATGGATGACTCCGTTAGTTTACAACTTGATGGGTACAGTTAATGGTATGTCCATGTGATATTTACTGGCTGTACTCAAGCACTGGGTATGTATATCACAATTAGGTACACCCGATAATTTGCTGCATCTTCATACGACCGTGGATGCAGCATGATGGGGTGACTAATGCCTGTCATGGGTACATCCCCTACCTTGACACTACATCCATGATTACATTTTGAGGAGCCCCTCAGTAATGCGGCGGGTAATCCATGATGACTGTGTGTAGGACAGTGCTTACACACATGTGCTCCCGCAATTGCCTCTGCTCCAGTATGCGACAGTTGCTTACTCAATGTTGTGGCGACGGGTGTCACTGTTTGCCCTGTTTGGTGTTTTGCCTCGGGCATGTACCTACCGATGTACCTGGGAACCTATACACACAGCACTGACAGATGCTGATGGGAGCATCTACTGTTCAGGTGTTGACAGTTCCGTGTTCCCATGGCTGTTGCGTGTACAATGTTTGAGGGCCACCTATGTAGGATTCCACAGTGGGCCACCTATGCATCACAATTTACAGGTAGTCGTGTTTGTGTGCCATCCATGTTACTGTGTGCAGGTGGGGAGGGGTGTCAGTCCGTGGGAGCCTACACTGTCAAGGTATGTGCTATACATTCCCTCTTTGCCAAGGCATAAGCATATTGGACATGCCTCTGTCTGCCTACTGGGGCTGGCACAGTGTATCCTTGGTCTGGATCCCTCTGTGCCTGTGTTGGCCTTGACACTTGTGGTGGGCTGTGAGGCCCTCCCCCATTATGACCCTGCTGCAGCTGTTTCTGCAGGATCATATTATATAGCATGGCACATACTATGAAGATGTGGGCACACTTGCCTGGAGAGTACTGCAAGGCTCCAACAGATGTGTCCAAGCACCGGAACCGTGATTTCAGCATCCCGAACACACACTCTATGATGATTCTGGTTTGTGCGTGTGCCTCATTATGGTGTTCTTGGATTGGTGTGTGTGCATTTCTGATGGGGGTCATCATCCACGGCTCCAGTGCATAGCCAGCATCCCCCACAAGGTGACCTTGTGGGATGTCCGCCCTGACAAATACCTGATACAGCTGTGAGGCATGCCAGATATGGGAGTTGTGGTAGCTTCCAGGGCTGCCAGCACACACATCCATGATAATGCCCTGGGCATTGCACATGACCTGGCAGTTGATGGAGTGGAATCCCTTGCGGTTTATGTAGCGTCTACCATACTCACTGGGTGGTGAGTTCATTTGTATGTGCGTGCAGTCTATCACACCCAGTACCTCCGCGTAGTTTGCCACACGGTGGAAGTGACGCATATTGCTGGCCAACTCCTCCTGAGTTTGGGGGAAGTGTATATGCTCATTGGCACGTGGTAACATGGCATCCAGGAACTGGTGTAGTATCCTGGATGCCGATGCCTGTGAGATCTCCATTATATCTCCAGTTGGCCTTTGAAAGGTACCTGTGGCTAGTATTCGCAAGCTTACACATACCTTCATGTCCACTGGGATGGGTTCCCCTCTGTTGTTTCTGGTTCTCAGGCATGGCCAGCACAGCTCTACTATTTGCTGTAAGAATGTCCCTGTCCACCTTGCAACACTCTACTATCTCCAGATCATGTAGCCCCTGGTAGGTTACCCTTGGTCTGAACACTCTTCTCCTCCTCCGAGGCCTACGGTGGTTGTCGGCATCATCCTCCACAACACCATCGGTCTGTAACACATGCTGATGAATCACAGCTATGGCAGCTCCCAACATGTACATTTTAAAAGTTCCCCATCTGTTTACACCTATGGTGCAGTGTTTGGGAATACACAGGTTTGTGTTGGGTGCTTTCACACTTTATACTGTTCTGCTGTGAACACTGATGATGTCATAGTGTGTGTATGTATGATCGTGGCTACAAGATATCTTCTGTGTTTTATTTACGAAACCGCTATTGTGCTGTTCTGCTGTGAACACTGATGATGTCATAGGGTGTGTATGTACGATCGTGGCTACAGGGTATCTTCTGTGTTTTATTTACGAAACCGCTATTGTGCTGCCTTTGGTGTTGCATTACATTTGGATGCCGTGATTACCTCCTGCCCTTCCGTTTACATTTGTGCACATTACAGCTACCATTTTCTGGCAAGCATCCAGCTGCCTGCTTTCATTTGTACTTTCCTAGACCTGGCTTATCTTGCGTAATGTGTGCTATTGCCGATCTACTGTGGGTTTGCTTTGCTCTGCTATGACAGTTCTCCTATCTTTGCATTCCAGGTCCTCCACACCTTTCTTTGCAATCCTATGCCTCCCCTATCCTGTTTTGCAGGTTTCTGCATGCAGGCTTGTCTACTGCCGTCGATTGGCCGCTGTGTGTTGATTGGTGTTAATTGCTCATTACTACGCCAATTACCCTGCTTCGGCATTTCCTTCTTTTCTTCCCATGACCTTCCTGTTTGTACTATTGTTCGCAGCGCGTGCATCCGCTTACCGGGTTTTGGGCATGAGTTCATCCCCATACACATGCGCTTTCGGGCACCATGTGTGCTCTCAGCTAAACGGTTCTATACCCTCCTCCCCACCCCTGTCCTTCAGCTTTGCTTAGCAACGGCCAGGCCAGATTTGCATTGCTCCAATGTGCTTACTGATATGGTGGCACACCCCTCTGCTGATGTCATGTATCACCTTTGATACACTCCTCGGTGTTATAGCGCTGCGCCGTCAGGTACATCCTTAATCTGGCGGGACGTTTGCGATTCAGTATTACCTGCCTCATTTGCATGGCATTGACTACTAATTCATAGTTACAGCGCCAAACACTGTTGCGGGCCCCTGGCAACCCTTGCGCCTTGCTTGTGATGTGCCATGCCTACCATTGCATATTATGGTGCAATCCTGATTTGTCTTTCATTGCGATTTTCTGCCATTTTTATATATTTCCTTTGTATTCCTGTTTGCACACACATGCCCTGCGGTTGTACTGTGCGTTACTGTGGACATGACATTAAATGTTGTTTTTTAGGTGTTGTGCATCTTTTCTTGTGCCATTGGCTGTGTATTTCTCCACTGGCATATGTTAACTTTGTAATACATGTATGTGGTCCGCTTCCATAACTCCGATGTTCTGTTTGGGAAAATGTAAACCGTGTTTTTTGGTTTACATTTCCATGGGCTTGCTCTACGCCTGCACCACTTCGTTAATTGCTGTATGCCTTCATTAGCATGGTGCAACACTGCGCATGGGGTGATTTGCATACCTATGCTGAGGGCTGCGTAGCTCTGGCATATGCCGGTAGTGCACGTGGGATTGGTTCCTACCTGAATCGCTCGGCGGACATATTTGGCGTTATGCCGCCTACGCTACGCCTGTGCCTGGCGCAAGCTTCATGAATCCGGGGGATAGACTATGTCAAATCTTAAATTATTAATCAAACACAAATGTATGGTCCCCCTTATGGTCTAGAAATTGGTATGAACAAATTAAGACACTTGGGTGCAATTCTAGGGCTCTCCTATTCTTAAACTTAAACCAAAACTCTGTTTATGTTAAGAATTTACATCCACTTATTAAACAAATGGTTTTAACTACTCAAAAGCTCTTTTCATCTGTACAATTATTAAATGCCCTCCTTCTACTGCAACCTATACACCTTAATCCTAATTTGCTACTAAATAATAACTTGATAAACTTGCAAGAGTATCCCTTAATAAGAGATATTACAGTATGGGAAATCTATAAATGGAAGGAATGTGTCTGGTAGATATGTTTCATTTTTATATATGTTGTCAGACGTGACTTTCTGTTTTATACTTAAGGACTAGGGGGCAAAGGTTGCAACTACTATCCTGCATGGAATTAGATGGTTTTGTCACCAACTTTGCCCCAGCAGTTTGTTGTATGTGCCTGCTAATGCAGAAACCTGCTTACCTTTTTTCACCTTTATGCAATAATTAATAAAAATGCACATAAGAAGCAATTCTAATGGTAGAAAGAAATGTTTTTGATACTATAAAGAGGTTGAAAATACTTTCTGCAGAGGAGCTGAACAAGGGCAAGTGGAACATATTTACCAAAAGGGAAGAATCTGAAGACAAGTTGTAATAGCTCAGATCCATTAATAACAGATTCTTTTGGAATGAAATGAGTAATCAGACTAACTTATTTAATTCAAATCATATAATGTCCATAGTGAGACTAAAGAAAAAAAAAATCCTATATCTACCTGTTGAAGCTATTAACAATTCATTCATAACCCTTAGACCCATTTTCAAGATAAGTACTTTTTTTTTCCTTTTCTGGTATTACACATTGTAATTGAACAAAGAAACCAGGAAAAATAAACTTAAATTGAAAATTAATATGTGTGCACTTCAATTTGCATATCTCAGAAAAATTAAAGTTTGCTACAACTGCCACATATCTGACAATAAAGTTATTCATTACACCACTGCACAATGGATCTTTCAAACTATAGGCCAATTTCTAGTTTATCATTTCTATCACACGTTTTAGAAAGATGTATTCATATACAACTTCTCAACTATCTAATAGATAACCACCTTCTGCTTTTCACCCAACATGGCTTTCATCCTCATCACAACACAGCTACTGCTTTGCTGAATTTTGTTAATACTGTCAACACCCATAGGAATGACAGAAGCCTAATATCCATCATCTTACTGGAGTTATCAATAGCTTTTGATAATGTCTCCCACCAGAAACTCTTATATAAACTCCGTTCCTTAAGAGTCAGCAACTCTTCACTGTACTGTTTCCATAGCTACTTCTTAATCAGAGCACAAGCAGGTGAAATGGAAAAAATGATTTTTCAACCTTTTAGCAATTATTAGTGTCCAGAAGGAAATATATTATATTATATATATATATATATATATATATATATATATATATATATATATATATATATATATACTAGGTCCGACAACATATTCATCAATTTCCTCAACATTGCTACAATACACTGATGGCTCATCCATAATCTGCTCTATCTCATTAACTGACTACTGTCCCATGGCAAACGTTGTGCTTAAATCTGAGTGTGCTGTGAGGTGATAGGAATTGCATGACGTTAAACCCGAATGCCTTCCACAAGTGCAAGTAAGTGTGCGCTCCTATTTCAGCTCCACTGTTGAAAAATAAGCTGAAAAGGTAACCGAACTTTGTCAGTTACCTTCTCGACTTACGTTTCAGCATGGAGTTACAAAATGGTCATATCTGAGTTTTCAGAAAAATCAGCTTGCAATGTACTCTGCATTTCCCCTCATTACAGCATGCCAATTCTATACACCTTTCATCAAACCAGTGGTGGCAGCCAATGGGATTCTTGCAATCCAAGCTCCCATTTGCATAACAGCTCCACCCCCAACCTAATTTTCTTCTGTTCTGTGCAAATAAATAGAGTGTCCAGCAGTAGTTATTCCAGTTTCTTATTCTGACTTTTGCAGAATCTACTACTGAATCCCTCTATTTATTTTCTGTGCCAATCAGTTCAAGAAACATGGGAGTTCTGTCACAGTCACGGTCTCAGAAGAAAGTGAGGTGAAACAGCTGCACTGGTGATCTGTTACACTGGAAACGCATTTGAGATGTAAGTTATTCATTAGCGTGACAGTGTTTGCCTTTCAGACACATTTATATAAAGAGTTAGAGGGAATAGCTTTTGATTTTTTTTACAAAAGATAAAAGTTTTGGTGCTTGTGCATACCTCAACCTTGTACTGAAGGGGTTGCTTGGGTGAATGGTTCATTTTGATGCTTGTACATACCAGGAACAAAAAGTGAAAGGGTGGGTGTTTGGCCATTCCTATGTTCACTGAGCTGCCAAGCATGCTTCCAGCAATGACAAATACTACAACTTGAGCTTCCCACATCTAGCATGAAGGTACACTGGATTGTAAGAAGAGGTATGCATTGGTGTTGACTCCTGCAGATGTTGGAAGATAGGTGTTCCATCTACCTTGAACCTGACATTTTTGTCTTGCACATCGGAGGGAGCGATGTCATCACTCATCCACTTGGAGAGTTGAAGTTTCAAATCAAGGTGATTTTTGGATGCATGCAGTCATGGTGGCTACATTGTCATTTTGTGTAATCTGACATAATTCCTCACCAGAACTAGCAAATTGCAAACAGACAGTGGACAGTGCACAAGGCCTAATGGTCACACAATTGGTTCATGCGTGACTTGATGCACAGGGTCAGTGGATCAACAATCAACATAACAGCATCACTGCAGAAGATGTTCATCTTTTCAGAAATGTTGGAGTTCACTTAAATGAAGATGGCATTGACCTGTTCTTGACTGATATGCACAATGGCGTGATGGCAGTAATGCATGATATACTGGCAACATGTACCTAGTAACATAGGATGGAAAACAGCCATGACCACATAAGACCTCTACGGTAAGTAAAACTCTGCTTACAACACAGTAGAATAACTGTAATTGTATGCTGTAATCAGATATACAGATGTTATGACTCAGGTTATGAAAAGTATGATAATTCTCATATTTTGATGTATAATTTTCATATTTGGTAAATAACTGTGGTAGAAAAAATTTCAACATGCTGAGTAAGACTGCATTTTGAAGACAGTATTACTACTTACAAAATGGTAAAAGGATTGTATCTGTATGCTCTAAATATGAACAAATATCACACTTTGTTTATGACTCAGGTTATGAAAAAATATTGTTCATATTTTGGCGAATAACTGTGGTAGGGAACATGCTAATGTGCTGAATAAGACCCACTTTTTGAAGACAGCATTAGTAGTTGCAAGATGGTAAAATAATTGTATCTTTGTACTGTATACATGTACATATATCACAGTTTGTTTATGACTGATATTTTCATATTTTGGTAAATAACGTTGCTAGGAAACATGTCAACATGCTAATAAGACTTCATTTTGAAGACTGTAGTAATACTTACAAAATGGTAAAAGCACTGTATCTCTGTGCCATATACATGTACATATATCACAGTGTGTTTATGACTCAGGTTTTCATATATTGTTAAATAACTTTGCTATGGAATATGTCAACTTGTTAAGTAAGATGTCATTTTAAAGAGAGTATTAGTACTTACAACACAGTAACATAACTGTATGTGTATGATGTACACATGTACAGATATCACAGTTCGTTTATGACTCGTTATGAAAATTATTATTTTGTTTCATATTTTGGTAAATAACTCTGCTAGGAAACTAGGCAAGGTAATGAGTGAGGTATTCTTTTGAAGCAGCTATCAAAATGTACAACTTCATGTAATAATATGAATTGTGAGTATCATACATGGACAGATATCCCAGTTTGCTTGCTTGTAGGATTATGAAAATTAATATATTTGTTATATTTCTGTGGATATGTGTGCAAGAGAGTAAGGCATGGTCAGGGGTGAAGTGTAATATTCACAACAGGCAAACATCAATTTCTGCAAAAAAATAAATGCTCATCTGTGACAAAGACAGAAATGAAATACTCAGCTTATTTGTCACATTATGACAATTAGGATATTTCTCATTATTATGCCCATATCTTTGCAAACGAGCATGGCAGTGACACATATGATGCACTGTTTTGAAGCACACATTAAGCCACACAACTTGTACACTGATATGTAGTTTCTGCCTTTTACAGGTGATGAGATATTATGCTTTAATTATCAATTATGAGAAATATAATATTAATCATATTCTGTGAATATCTTAGTAAAGGAGCATCACACAGTAATGGTAAAGATATCATTTTAAAGCTGACATTCTTGCAAACAAATTAATTGCAAATTGTATGGGTCTACATGGTACGGTCACTAAGATATTGTGATTTATTTTACCAAAAATGTAAAAAAAATATGCCCAACATCAGCATTTCTTGACAAATATTTAATAAGGACTTAGATACACACTATCATCATTTAAACTGTTGGAAAGACCAGAGTCTGCTGAACAACATTTGCGTTTACATTTCTAGTCTATCACGTACGGTTAAAGAGTTATGAACATTTGTTTTCTGCATGGTATTACAAATGGATTACCTAAAAATAAGCTTAGGCTGCATTGTTACTCCTATGGTGGAAGTACGCAGACATCATTTTCTGAGCTGCACCAGAGCGCCTGAGTTAAATCTCTCATTAAAACTCTAAGACCTTTCACAACAATCCTTCTTATTGATTGAAACATAGCTAAATAATTCACAACTACTTCTAAACCTTAAAAAAAATGAATTACTGCGCTTTGTGTACTAAAACAACACAAATCACTATAGTCTCTGCCAACAACACTATGACTGAACAAGTAAACCACACAAAATTACTGGGTGTTATTACAGATGACCAGCTGAAATTTCACCACCATGTCTCTCAAGTGGTTAAAAAAACTCATCAAAAACTAGCTACATTATGCAAACTAAAAACCTTTCTCACTGACATAGCCAAAAGATAGCCTCTTCTTTCTTATTCTTATCTCTCCTATAAGCCACAATAATCTTCACTAACCTTCAAGTCTCACAATTGCCTTAACCTGAGTGGTGTTATAATAAAATGGCCAAATTCGCAGTAAACTATAACAACAGAACACACCACGACCTATCCCTTAGATAACTAAACTGGTTAGAGCTATGACATCACCTAGTTCATTATCAGCATACTAAAATACACAGATTTATCAATAAGTCAGATAATTGTCCAGCCCTTAACAACTTAATACACTACTCCACCAAAAGAATTTTATGCTCTAAAGAATATCACTAATTACTAAAACCAAACAACCTAATACTGATGGTGACTCTCTATATTCAAATTGTGCACTAAACTATGGAACCACATCCCATTATCACTGAAATCCATACAGAATGCAAATTTGCTTAGACACAACTAAAACTTCATCTATCAGAGCAATGGATCTGCTCCTGTATGTCTCCACGATAAATGCCAGTGTTATCCATTATCACATGAGTAACCACTGCAGCATCCCTATAGTATCATCCTCCCTGGTAAGATCCAACCACAAAGCGGTCACTTTCAAAGTCACCATCTCCCCCAACCCCCTCTAGCTAGGATCAGACATAAAAACTTCTCCAAAACTGATTACAGCCTCCTGAGAGGTGGTATAAACAGCTTCACAGCCCCCTCCCCATCTATAGGAACTGGCACCAATATCCAAAACTACACCAAAACCCTATACATGCATTTTTATAGATGCATGCAATCAGGAATAACCGACAGTACTAAGTCATTATCTGCAAGGAACAGTAAACCTGTCTGGTAGACATCTGCAATAAATAAACTCTATAACAAAAGGAAATACATTTCTGCCCAAGACCAAGAAGGAGCAGGTCCCCATTTGGAAGCAATCCCCCGGATTTACTGTTCTTCTGTGCAGGACTAGCTTAGTCCTGCTCAGAGCCGGCCATCTTAGAGCAGGACAGCAGTGCACCATGCATAATAATGAGGCGGGCTGCCTGAGCTCCTAGGCTTACATGGAGCTTGTAAGAGTGCAGGGAGCATGTCTGAGAGCAGAGCTCCCAGAATTTACATGCCCCCGCAATGAAGAACAGCAGAAAGGGGTAAGAAATGAGTGAGATTGCTCATAGGTGTCCCACTTTTGTACAACAGCAACAGTATACATAAATAGGTTCATAGGTTGGTACTAGGCTATCAGCCCTAGGGCCTATACAAGCCTAGCCATAACAATTCCCTAGCTATTTCTTCCCACATTATTTACTTTTCTGGACCCCTGTCTAGCAGGGCGACTGACGTGATCCCTGGAGTGAATTTCCTTTCTCCCATCCAATCGTCAAGGTTCCTCTTGAAGAGGTCCAAAGAGGCACTCTGCTTGACATGTATGGGCAATCTATTCCAGAGTCTGGGGAGTCTCTGGGTCAGGAACCTATCCCTCCAGCATGTTTTGTTTATTGTGATGACAAGGTTTAGATCCCTGGAGCGTGTAGCTCTGAGGGATTGGGATTTCTTTAAGTGTAGCATGTCCAACAGCTCTGGGTTTGACATGGCCTTGTATGTTAAGCAGAGATCGCCACTGAGTAGACGATATGCGACAGAGTATAGCTGGAGTTTTTTAAGGCATTCAGCGTAGGGCATCTGCTTTAGGCCTGTGATTCTTTTAGTGAGATATTTCTGAGGCCTTTCCAGTTGTTGCAGATGTCTTGAGAGGTACATACCAAACGGGGTGTTGTATTCTATAATGGGTCTAATGAGGGATGAGTACAGTGGGACAATGACCTCCTTTTTTCTGGATGAAAAGCCCTTCGTGATGAGGTGTGCCACATAGAAGGATTTCCTGACTGTTGTGGCGATGTGGTTATCGAAGGTGAGACCACTGTCCACCTGTGTCCCTAAGTCTCTTATCACACTTTCTGTGTTTAGTGTACTGCCACCTATATGGTAATTCATGGATACATGTTTTTTCCCAAAGGGGATAACAATACATTTCTTGGCATTGAGCTTGAGCCCATGGCTCTGGCACCAAGCATCTGTTTCTGTAAGGCCCTTTTGTAGAGTATCCACATCATTTGGGGATTTAGTAATGACTCCCAGTTTGCAGTCATCTGCAAACTTTGTTAGCCAGAGTCCCTTAGTGTTGACCTGTACTTCAGAGAAGTAGATGCCAAACAAGAGTGGCCTCAGGACTGAACCCTGAGGTACTCCACTTGTCACTTGTCTGGAGCTGGATTTGGAGTCGGCTACTTTTACAGTGTGGATTCTATCAGTAAGCCATTTAGCAACCCATTGGGTGACAAAGGGATTAATGCCCAACTTAGTAAGTTTATCTATGATTCCAGAGTTGAATGAACAAACCCTTTATTTTATTCTTAAATCCCATGAAAGCTAACCATATGTGCGCAGGTGTGCCCATCACATAGATACAGTTAATGCAGCTTAAATGGCTGAAGAGGAAAACAAGCAAGATATATGCAAATGAAGCAGCATAGCAATAGTGTAGTGTGCAGAGCTTTCGCATTATGAGCAGACATTCCTGGTTTGAGTCCCACTGCAGTAGACTCCATTTTCCATGGCAAAGCACGTTATGAGTAATATTTATGTTGCATAACCCACTAAATAACATATTTCTATGAACTGGAGTACTGCAGTAAATGTACATGTGAGGTGTCAGTGTCATAATGAATAAGGAACTAGTAAGCAGGTTTAAGCACAAATAAGCAGTAGTAAGCATATTTAAGCACTAGTAAGTGGGCTTAAGCCCATTTGCGCAGCAGTAAGCAATGCCTACACTGGTTAAGCAGTTCTAAAGCTAACTCTCTGAAGGCAGATATAACTGCAGGTTAGCATTGCTTACTGTCACGCAAATCCACACAAACCTGCTTACAAATGCTCAAAAGTGCCTCAATCACTCTGTATCCAACGGACCTTGTTCTGCCCATTAACAAAATAAACAACCATGCAGGTCTCGATCCAAGGATCCTATACACCATAGTCACAGTAGTTAACCACCAAGCCATCACAGAAGTACAAAAGAATGAGGCATCAGCGAACAAGTCTTCACCATAGTAAAACCAAACTAAACCTGTGAAAGGAATAAGTATACAGTCATATGTTCCATAACCCACTACATAACATAAATATGTGAACTGGAGTATAGCAGTAAGCCCAGAAGTGAGATGTAATTATAATAGAATGTTGAAGTCCCCAATAAAACACAAAGACCCCACAGAGTGTACGTACACATTAATCATGGATACCAGGCAGATATATAAGATGTAATGAATAAAAAATCAATGCCAAAAAGGAAATATAATGCAAAGTCTAATGCAAGCAACGCTAAGCATTGCACAGGCTCACATAGGAGGTGTAAGCAATGTGTACACCAGCTAACTCATTGTGCCCAGTGGTATACCCCTTTAAACAATGCCGACCTTAGGTAAGCAGGTTTACCCATAGCTTAGCCTTTTCAAAACCGGCCAATCATGGAAAAGTGCAGGAAATCAGCCCTACTTAAACCCAAGAGGCAGGAATACATCTCATAACTGGTTGTAGCTTCCCCTTGCAGGCACTTTGGCAGTAAGGGGAGAAGGTGTGCGCTTTCGGGTGCAGCACTGGTGCATCCAGGAGTCCAAGGTCATGACAGGACTCTTTGTCAAAGACCATGATCAGAGATTGCTGCAGGGCCAGTACCAGGGCTCCCAATATAAGGCAGAGGCCTGGGACTGTCTCACCTGTGACCACACCAGTGCCAATGGCATACCCCAAACTGGTGAGCAGGTCAGGCACCACTATGCCAACCTGAAGCGGCGTAAGGGGAACCTCTTGGAGGTGTTGCTCCAAGATGCTAGCGTGGCAGGGGATGTTCCAGTTGTGTGTAAGTATCACCCCAGTATGTGTGTAATAATTGCCAGCTTAGGTATATCGTGGATAGGTATGGCTAAATATTCCTGTTATGTCCCCCACAGCTGCAATGGACTGGGCTGCGAACCCGGAGGCCCACATCAGTCACCTGGCGAGGTTGCGATGCGAGGCATCTCAGTAATACTCATGCATTTACTGTCACAGGAAATAAAACTAAAAGTAGTAGTAACTTAATTGCCTGTATAAAACCTGTATTGTTCAAGGCAAGTACTGCATGCACTAGAGAATATGTCAGAAAGAGTCTCATATTGTTTGTATGTCAATAAAAGTGTAATAGCCTGACAAAACAGGTTTAACTGCTGGACTGCTTGTGTATATTCTGGTATCATATGGTAATGTAGATTTGCAGTGATGTAATACTACTGTTGTATTAAGCACTGTTACCCACACCGTGAACCATAAATTGAATGTGTAGGAATGCCTGTATATGACAGGTATAATCCCCAGAGGTCATTTAGTACAACTGAGAGACACATAGACAGTAAACAGGAAAAAGGCAGACAACAAAACCTGAATAGCACATGCAACTGAGATGTGAGCTGTTGTTTTTTTTAGCACACACAGCCACGGTTCGAATCCTGCCAGTGGTAGTAGTCTGCATACAGAATCATACCCCACAACTGTACAGATATGTCCAGAATGTCTATTAAAGTGGCCCATATTTGTTGCCTATCAACCTGTCCCCCCTGGGAAATCAGTGTAATGATCCCAGACGTATAGGCAGCAAACAGGAAATACAACTGTTTGACACACATCTATGAGAACAAAGCTGGCACACTTAGCAACTCCCCAATACCTTATGTGACTAAGAAGCCACGTATGTCCCATTTACACCCCCAACTTGTCAAGCTGTGGTTAGAGTGTGTACAGTAACAGAGTGAGATGTATGTGCATAATAGTAATGTGGAATCTGGTACTTTGTGTGGGAACATTCAGGTAGTGCTAATAAACATTCCTCCCACAGGTCTGTCAGATACCACTGTGCCCAGAAATACAAGAATGATTCCCAGTACTGGTACTGTTCACAGTGGTATTGTATGGCATTGCAACTGATGCAGTTGCTCTGAATAATGAGGTATTACACATCACTGTCACCCGCACTGTCCTATAACATATTATTGTCTAGGAAATTTGTATAAGAGTGTTGTAATACAAGGTCAGAATGCAAAAGCACAGGGGATTAATAAGACAAAAAGCAGATAGGAGATATACAGCAATATCTATATAGCAGACACAACTGTGATGGACAGTGTTTAAGTTGTAGCAGACACAGCCATGGTCTGAATCCTGGTATTGGAATTAGGCTGCATACAGAATCATACCCCACAACTGTACAGATGAGGCCAGAATGTCCAGTATATGGGCCCATATCTGCTGCCTGTCTCCCTGGTAAGTCTATGTGATGATCCCAGATGTTTAGCCAGCAAACAGGGAATACAAGTGATTGTCAAAAATCTATGAGAATACACCTGTCACTGTAGCACCCCCCAAAACTGTTAGGAGAGTAATATGTCAAGTATGTCCTATCTACACTCCCATGTTGTCAAGCTGTGACCAGAGTGCGTACAGTAAAAGAGTGAGATGTATGTCCATAATACTAATGTGTAATCCGGAACATTGTGTGGCAACAGTCAGGTAGTGCTAACAAACATTGCTCCAACAGGTACATCGGATACGAACACTGTGCTGAGAAATACAGACCATTATAATCTGTACTGGTACTGTTCACTCTGGTATTGTAGGGAATTGCGAGTGTTGCAGTTTCTCTGAATAATAAAGTATCACTGGTCACTGTCACCCACACTGTGCTACATAATATAACTGTGTAAGAAAGCATGTATATGTGTGTGTCAGGTCACAAAATGTGGAAGAGGGCAATATTCTAGATATGTCCCGGCACACCAGCATGTGGTTAACACATGCTCAGAATCTGTGCAGAAAGAGTTGGATAGGTATGTGCACAACATCAACCTGGAATCTGGGAGTATGTGTAGAAACAGTTAGTTAGTGTTAACAAACATTCCCTCTACAGGTATACCAGGTAAGAGGTGTATACTGCAGGTAAAAGTGGTTCATTTGTAATGATAATGACTGCCATATCACTGTCCAAACTAAGGCTATAGGGTAGTGTAGTAAGACTTGTAAGGTACAGATAACAGCACTGACTAGGAAAGTAATGTGGACTACAGGAATATACTAGTTGTTAATTGACATCTTTCTCCTCCCACCATATCTCCAACAATAAGCAACATACCCATCCCAACTGGTATGTAATGATACCTATGTTCTGATAATGTCCAATTGTTTGATAAGTATTTTAATGGTTCCCATGCATGTGCTATATTGAATTATTCTAACATTGGTTGCATGGTGCTATCAATGTACCTGCATGGTGTTCTTATCACCACTGTTGTCCCATATATGCATGTGTTCTGTTTGCTATGCAACTGTTTGGTGTCTGGTGTCTGGGTTAATGGGAATATCTATGCATATTGTTATACCTAACCCTGGAATGTGATGACTATTACTAACCCACATATGATAATGAAATCTAAACGCTATAGCATGCTTGGGAAGGCCGCTCCCAGCGGACCCACCTGTCCCACCTCAGCTAGCCGTGACACTGGGCACCAGCATGTCTGGGGCCCAACCCAGGACCTCCCTGTCCGTTGGTCCTGCACCACCTTTGGGTGGAACCACCTCAGGGGAAGGGCCTTGCCCCCCCCCTGGGAGTGGGCGCTGACAGGCACCTGTCACCCATTGCCAGGTCAGGGTCATGGTACATAGAGAGATCAACCAGCAGTTTGGAGATCTCCTATTCCAGCTCAAGGGCCATGTGTTGCGATTAGAGAGTCAGCCTGGCTTTGTGACTCAGCTCCCAGCACAGCCACCTTCGAGGCTGTGAAGGTGCAGTGGTGACTGCCCATGGGTGGGGACCTCAGTCCCGCTGTTACCACTAGGGGGCTTGTCATCTTCCAATTTCCCAACACCCCTCCCCGTGAAAGTGTTTACCCCCCACATGTGTCATATACCACCCCTGTATGTATCTTGTTTGTCTTGTCTGTTAACCTACCCAAACTACCTCCCCAAATATACCTACTACCCCTCTCCAACATCCCACTCTCACCTGAAAAAAAAAAGGACAATCTGTTCCCACAAAAAAAATCTCGCCCCATACATAGCTGTACATTTTGCACATATGTTGACCGGACACATGTAATCTGGTCTAATTAACATCAACATATTACTGTTGTCCTCACCCCCTCCCAGGGGTTTGAGTGTCCAAATCTACCTCCAAATTCAGTGTATATGCACAGCTGTTGCTGTAGAAGAAATGGGCAGCTATGGACCTTCCCTACACCCTTCCTGTACATCCCTGGCTATTTTCCCTACTGTCTTTGCCTCTTTGTGCCCCTTTTTTCACCACTTTCCTATCAACCCCTTTTTCTTTTCTTTTAAAGAAATTAGCACGAGGGAAGTGGAAGAAAGCACTTTTAAGCAGCAGTAAGTGGGTTTAAGCCTGTTTGTGTGGGGGTAAACAATGCCTATACGGGTTAAGCAATTTAAAAGCTGAGTATAAGAAATTTGTAACTGGATGTTAGCAGTGCTTACCTCCACACAAACCTGAGCAAACCCACTTACAATTGCTTTAAAGTGCCTTAATCACTCTGTATCCAATGACCCATGTTCTGCCCAGCAAAAAAATAAAAGCCTATGCAAGGCTCAAACCCAGGACCATGTACATCACAGACAAAGTGATTTACCACTAAACCATTTCAGATATACATAACCTTGATGTATCCACAAACATATCATCCAACCCAGTCATTCAACAGTACAGAGAAAGTATTCCAACATTTAGATGTATGTGTGCATGTAAATATATTAATATCTAAACAGATACAACATATCTATACATGTAGATATATATATATATATATATATATATATATATATATATATATATATATATATATATAAATATATATAGAAATATATACATATATATAAATATATATGAACATATATACATGCAGATGCCTACATCTATATATATATATATATATATATATATATATATATATATATATATATATATATATATATATATATATATATGTTTACATCTATATGTCTAAATATACACAGCAAGTTACATACATGCAAGCAGATGTATATATCTATGTAGGTATGTGGTTGTATACATATAATAGGTCTATATATGTCTACATGTACATACACATATGTCTGTATACACATTTGTATGGTGCTACATATATATGGCCATGTGTACATCTCTTCGTATGTGTATGTATATATATATATATATATATATATATATATATATATATATATATATATATATATATATATATATATATATATATATATATATGTAGATATATGTCTATATAGCTATATATGTATGCACATCCTATGTGTACAGATATGCCTAGTTATGTTGGTATATATGTAGATATCTATAACTATATGTACATACATATCTATTCTGATATACCTACTACTGTCAATATATATCTAAATATCCATACGTATATATGCATATGTATCACTATCTGTGTATGTGTAGACATATATTGCTCTGTATATGTATATATCTGGGTGTGTATACCATCTATATATGTCGATAAGTATATGTGTATATATCTGTATAGATATCTGGATAATTATATATACATATATTTTCACTATATGTCTTGAACATGGAGTGTAGCCCTATCTCAGCCCCTATAGTCCCAACTTCGTAGTGCAAGGGGATGTCAGGTATGTATAGCAGGTATATTAGTAGACTATTGCTACTGTTATAGGGATTGCCTTCACAGACATGGTCATACCTCTCATCCTGGAAACATCAAAAATCTAGACACAGACCCATGAAAAATAGGTACAAATCGGTACACTAACTAACATAAAATTTACATACATAATTAGGTAACCCCACCCATTCCAATGGAATTGTGGGATGGCAACTTTCAAATGCAAACTGAAGAACAGACAACCAAAATATGGCCCCAGTGTCCCCCTACAGCCATTCCAATGTCCCATTACTTGGCTATTTTGCCCCATTTTCCATAAACACTGCAATGTGCATACTCCTTTGCTTCTACATTGATTATCTGGATTTCATTTAAAACGTTTTATTTTACATTTTATAGCACAGACACTAATGACATCTTCTAAACAAAGCAATACAGTCTCACAATGAAAATAGACTTAGCATTCAAACTTCTCTCCCCTTGAAACTCACATTCATTGAAATAGCATTGAAACCCACATTCAAAGAAAATGCATCTGGCTAGTGACGGATAAAGATTACATTTGAGCTGTTTTCAAACTGTAGGCACCTTGCACACAAAACATACATGTGTTCTTTGATACACCTTCCTGACTGTATTAAATTATATTCCTTGTATAATATAGCACACTTGTTAGAGTGCATTTTAAATTTATTATTTTGAACATTTTTCCAGTCAGGAATGAAACAAAATGCATGAACCAATAATGACAAAACTGCCCAATTTATAACATTTCCATCATAAAAGTCTACTCAAACTTCTACAATCCACAGTATCTGTAAATACACACAATCTCTGCAGAAGTAAAAGTCATCAAAATAATTCCACATTAAAGAGATCTGTAACTAATGAAGAGGTTGCTGCTAGCAAATAACTTTATATTTCATTGTTTCACCTACAAGTAAAGTGCCTGTTGCCACTGAGGAATAATTTGCCTATGTTACATTAAAAAAAAATTATAAGCTAGTAATATTTCAGTAGGGAATGGATGGCAATCTGATAACAGGTTCATAGCTACTAGATATCTCTGCCAAAGGAGGGCATTCTCAGGACTGCAGCATCCACCCCCTTTAAAAGTACAACACAGTACAGTATCAGCAATCCATCTACATACCGTGGGAGTAGAACCCACAGCCTTCTACAGCAAAAGCAAGCATACTACCTGTTGTGCTACTAACAATTCAAGTGCACTTTGTATAAGCAGCACTAAACTTCTCATTGCCTGAAGAACTGTGCAGCACAAGAATTCAGGAAAAAGCCAAATGTGTTGGGAGTGGGGGGGGGGGGGGGCAAAGGCCCAAAACCGGGGATGCATTTTAAACGTTGCTAGTATAATCTTAGAAAGTTGCTAGAATAAAATGTTGTGTTACCATGTGTTTTCTGAAAGATAGGAAGACTGAAACTTAAATGGCTATCATTATTTAGTGAATTCAGTCCTCACTGATTTGTCAGAAAACCGCAACTTTTATTTTTCATTTAACATTTGTTTACCAGGAAAATCCAACTTGGAACAAAACCAATTTTCAGCAGAGGCTCCAGACATATGTCTTTGTATCATGGGAGGAAAAACAGCACACCTAGAACAAACCCACGGAGAACGTGCAGACTCCACACAGCAGGCACTTCAGCCAAGAGTCAAACCAGAGAACCTCTTGCTGGGAGGTAACAACACTACCACTGCACCACTACACGATCGGAATTTTAAGTGGTACAGACTAAAAGTGTGAGCCAGATATTCCAGACATTCTGTGAAAATGTGTACAATTGAGAGCTACAACTCCTTCAATCAGAAGTGGTGGTATGGGTAGAGAACTCAGGCTCTTGGGGCATTTTACACATACACATACACACACGCGCACACACACACACACACACACACACACACACACACACACACACACACACAGAGCAAATCAAGTAGTAAAAGCAGAACGGATGGTTACGGACCTGATAATTCAAATACCTGCAAATAAAATAGTCACACGCACAGTAGTAAGTGTAAAAGCAGAATGGAACTGCCTGCTGCATTGAATTGAAGTCTGAACTGAACAGTTCATGGCTTGCTTGGGGATGGGGGTGCCTTGCTCATTACCTATCACTGATTATAAATCAAAATCAGACTTCTAAATTAAAAAAAAAACAAAAAAAGACACTGTTGGGTCTGTTGCTGCTCTCTCGCAGTTCCACTCCATTATATCTAGCTGTAGACAACATATATAGACAGACAAATATTAAAGGCACTGATAGCTTTGAGCTTCCTAATATAGCATATCAGAGTTAACATTTATTCTCAAAGTCACTTTTCTCAGTGTGGGGTGTATGCTTTCAACCTCTAACCTCTAAAATTAGAGATAAATCTGGAAAAAACAGGGACATTTTTTGTAAAATGTTAGTACTACTCAAATGACACTGATAGAATAAGGTAAGTTGAAGTGACATGCATTGTCCTAACTTTTAACTACTGTCATTATTTATTAATATGATCCATCAACTTTTTTTTCAAAATTGCCATTTTTATGTGGAACAGGGAAAAGTTTTGAGACAAACTCGAGAACAACATGGAGTTATTGTTTGGTGTGCCATATACACCAAGAGACAGGAAAACAAGAATCTTTTATCTCGCATTCCACAGGTCTCAGCAGCACTTACAGCTGCATGCATCTTCATCGTGTACTTTACAGAAATACCCATTCTCATCAAAACAATACTATGTCCATATATTAAATGGGGAAAAAGACCATGATTTGCAATTTCACAGTACAAATGCTTCCAAATAAATGTTCTCTCAAATCACTACTAAATATTACAAAATAATTACATTTACATCCCCTTTGAAAGCATACTAACCATGTGAAAGTGTGTAACATTTCCATCAGTCAGCGAAGCAAAAGACATTAGGCAAAGTCTTCCAAGTGTTAATGTGTTTAAACAAATCGAGTGCCAGTTACAGTATTCAACCACGAATGATTCATACACTGAACATTTAAAAGACAAGTAGCAGTTTATGGTTCACTCACCCAAACGACTTTTTGCGTTTTACCAGTTCTACATTACTGATTAAAATGAGTTAGTTACTTATTAAACAACAATAATTTCCAACGTTAGTAATACAGTACTCTTAACTCCATACTGTGATGTCACGTAACTCTCAGACTTCTGGGAGTTGTAGTAAGGAAGTTAAGTAGTGTGCTGATTTCAACTTCCTTCTTGGAAAAAGAGAAGAACTACAACTACCACAATAACACTGGTACTGACAGAAGGCTGTGCATTACAAATGCCAGCACTTACATGGTTAAATTATAAGAGAGGGAATAATGTGTGAAAGACAGAAAGATAAATGTGACACTCACTGGTAATGACCTGCAGTGTGTTCTGGTCAATGTCTTTAGTACTAACTTACTAAGGAAGTTCTGTTAAATGGAGCTTGTTCACTATTTCTTCTTACATTTTGTAGGAGAAGTACAGCTGAGATGAGTGTTTGATTAATGAAAAGTGCAGACTTTGTGGTCATATCCATCATTTTTAAATTTGGAGGTTGGCACAATGTCATATTTGGTTTTGTTTAACATAGATTGTGTACTTGGCTGTCAAATCTAAACTGCCGAGTAGAATTAAGTACTGAACTGAGTGGAGTCTCTATTTTGACAGGTGTGATGGGCAGTGTAAGGGGAAACTGGACTAGTCAATAAAATGTATTTTAAACATGGAAAAATAAACTATAATTTATAAAATATCAGGGTCGGCATTTGTTCATGTAGTGGGCAGGGCACAACATATTTATATGGGAAGAGAATAATGCCTTAAGTTAAAAGTATTGTGTGCCAAGCAAAGTTTTAAGTGCATTTTGTGAAAATCACAGTGAGGCATCACTCGAGCTAAATTCCGACAGACTGTTCATGATGCTGATGTCATCGCATACGTGATGACGTCAGCAGAAAATTGCAGAGGGAAAAAAATGTAAAAATGGCCAGGAAATAATCGGGAATAAAGGGGACTAATCGGAAATTTGTGGCACCCCATTATTTGGACATCAAAATTGGTAAATGCCGAGGAATTCGGCATGGTTGATAGGTATGGACATGGTGTGTGTGGAAGGTCACATCTGCTTTCCACATGTGCGCCATTGGCTACTGACAGACATCCTAAGGACATCATAGTACAGTACCGCTGCTAGCACATAATGCTCCTGTGGAGTACAGTAGAGATATTGGCCAGTATATGTGGACGTTCTGACACACTCTGCACAGTCCAGAGGTATACACAAAACCCCTAAGTGCAAAACATGTGGACAAAGCCTGACAATGTGGATGTTAACAGCCATGTAGATGGGTATAGCACTTAATGACTGGTATGCATTTGCCCCCATAGGTTATGCATTCACACACCACTGTCTGTCCTGACACATAATAACCGCTGGTACAGAGGTGCCATGGCCATATACTACCAACTAGATATTGACATACATTTCTACAGCATCCCACTGTTCTGTCTGACATACATGACTGTTAAGGGAGGCACGGCAGCAGTACATCTGGCAAGTATCTGGACATGACATCTCAATGGGTAAGTACACTAAGCTGCTAGGCATGTAACAAAGCACTGTGCAGGCTACAGGCAGGCTGGCTCAACACTGGCCTACATTTCCTATGGGGGAATGCACATGTAGCTGCATATATAGCAGGCTCTACAGGCATGTTACAGCACAGGGTAAGATACACCTGTGTGAAAGTGCATAACCACAACCAATGTAAACACAGCCACATATGGTAAGCTAGCATAATATTACAGTATATGGACTATCTATTCAACACCATCCTCATATGAGCCACTCACACACTAATGCTACATAAACTGGGCCACTACACAGTGTGGTCCAATGCCCGTCTGTGGTATGGGACATATGTGTGTATGGCCCTACAAACATGTAAGCCGATATGGTAACATACAGTGGAGCAGCATGTAACATCAGATAGGATGAGACCAAGAACAATGACATCTACCACAGTCTGTACACAGGCCAAAGTACATATTAACAAAACACACACTGTCAACATTCACCATAAGTACACATACCTCAGTACTGTACACACAACCACAGAATGTCCAGGTTATGTCATCAAATAAAACCCCTACTGTACATAAAGTGTAGCAGTCTGATATCTCACTGGCTTGTTATCAGATATGATGTCACTAATTATGGTGTACAGCACATATGCACCTCTTAATGTATGACATATGTACAACGGTTGACTGAGTTGTGGTAGGAAGCATATACACAGGGCCAATATTGACATGCTGCTGTGATAACCTCATACATTTCCTGTTGTAACAGGGTTTGTTGCAATATATTTCCTATGAGGGATATGAAGTCAGTAACTGTCACGGTTTTCACCATCTACAGACTGCAATCCTCACACTACCTTCTGCAGTTCACAGATAGATGCTTTGTGGGTAACACATGAAACCAAAGGCACCACACACTGCCCAGTCTGCAGATGACCCTACAGAGGGGATTCCTCATAAACATAGCACTGACATGGCAGGTATTAAAACATGTAGAACAGCCATATCCACACACACCCTGTTAAACCAACATTACTCCAAATGCAGTATAGCAGCACTGACAGTTTGTATTCAGGTCAAGCACATCCCCTTCCTGTGTGTTGCACTGTTTCCACAGTGCATGTTGTTAGAGGTAAATCCCTAATCCATCTGAGATGCTGTTTGCCAAACAACAGAATGAGTTCCTGCTCACAGTGAATGAAAAGGCCCAACACCAACATGATGTTCCTAGATATTGGAGTGTGTTTCCATGTAATTGGCTATGGGAATGTTACCACAGCTGTTCCACATGCAATCAGCTAGAGAAGGGCTGCAATTTGTGCAGAGGCCATCAGCTGACCATGAGCATCACTTAAAATACACATGCTGCTGCCTACGCAAAGCAGGTGTAGGTTTCCACATCCACCAGAGAGGGAGTGAGAGAGGCAGACAGAGGGAAAGACAAGTCAGGGAGTGGTGGTAGAATAAAACTTAAGCATGTTTGTGTCACACATCTACCAGCACAGGGTATCAAACCCCTGACAACTATGTAGTGCTATCACATCTCTATGCAGTTATTGGATGCACCAATAAGTTACATGTTGAGGAGCCCTCAGAACATATATGTGATGGTGAGTGACATCTGCAACAGGGATATTGTAGCTATATGGTAGATGTAGTACACATGCCTGTCCACATGAACAGGTGCTAGTGTCAACACAGCCACACTCTCACAGGGAAGCACACACATTGACACACTTGGCAGGGTCAGGAATACAACTCATCACTAGTGAGATTGCCACAACACATTACTGTGCAGGTATCACATGCACCACAGGGGTCATATGGAGGTTATATGGACAAAGGGTATGGGAAGGTGTCTGACATTAGACACCATGCTTCAGTATGCCAATAGGGGTTGTAGTGAGTGTGAATGTGATCATACACATCATACAACACACACACACACACACACACACACACACACACACACACACACACACACACACACACACACACACACACAGTGCCAGTACTGACATGCATGGGTCCATTGTTTCACGGGTGTGTAGTGGTGGACTGTGCCAGACAGCTATACAAGGCTAGGTGATGGGTATATCTTGGCATCAGGCCACCTGACAATGGTCTACATTGTGGCTCAGGGTGTAGTTTCTGGAATTGCCCACACAGTTGGGTATTGTATTCACCATCCACTCACCCGGGTGACTATTGCAAGTGGCCAATGCTGTGCATCACTTGCCATGTATGTGTTCCTTAGTCCATTACATGGATGATGTCTGGGATGTGCACACCTCCCACATGCATGTACTGTGACATGTGGAACCTTACATGGGGTATCTGGCCCATGTTGTGTACACAGATTATCATCAAATGTGCCAGTCTCGGTCTCATGTGATGGGTACTGGTAATGGACAGCAGGTTTACCTTGCACCTACATTGATAGCATGCTAATAGAATTCCCTGGTGTCAGTGGAATCTGTCCATACAGGGCATGTTTTCAGGCATGGTATGTCCTTTGTGGTTCACATTTGATGGCACCACAGGTGTTGCAGGTGTCCAGTGGGGAACATGGGGAAGGTACACTGTCTGCATGTACATGTCTATTGGACGGATGAACAGGGTGTCATGCCCTTTGTAGCCCATTGCATTCACTCCATAGTTACTATCAGCGAGCAATATGCAGTGTACTACCAACATAACAGCTGTTGCCTAGGCAAGCATGTGTGTGTGTGTGTGTGTGTGTGTGTGTGTGTGTGTGTGTGTGTGTGTGTGTGTGTGTGTGTGTGTGTGTTTGTGTGTATGAGACATGGGTTGAGAGTGTTCTCTGGGTAATACTAGGGTTGCTAACTTTGTTTGCCTGGCCTTGATGTCACACATATGGGTATGGATTTGCACTCCAGCCTCCCGGCTATTTCACATCTGTTTTCCCTGTACGGTGGACATTGTGATATATACAATGGCCACCATATAAGAAATTTGTAAAACCCTGTCCACATTGGGCCCAGTTGTTACACACTCACAACCCCCTCCACACAGGTTACAAACACAGACACACGCACACACACACACACACACACACACACACACACACACACACACACACACACACACACACACACACAAACACACACCTGTCATGTCTGGGATTAAAATATTAACTAGTTTATTGCACTACTGTACTACACAGTTAAAGTACACGCCATGGAGATTACTGAAGTACTCCATCCCCAAAGGTATATTTCACACTGGATGACATCAGCAGGATTGTCAAAGTAGGGCATTTGAATTGTAGTGAGGGGGGTAGGCTAAAATGTATTGCTCCCTACACAGACATTGAAACACACACAAAACATCCACAACCAACATGTGTGGGAATATAACCCATACCAGAGTTCTATATCACACTACAGCATGAAGCTGTTATAGGATGCACCACGGGGATTACTGGAGAACTCCTTCCCCAAAGGTATATTTCACAATGAATGACATCAGCAGGATTGCCAAAGTAGGGCATTTGAATTGTAGTGTGTGTGGCTAGGCTAAAATGCATTGCTCTCTACACAGGCATTGAAACACACACAAAACATCCACAACTGACATGTGTGGGTATAGAGCCCCTAACAGAGGTCTATATCACATTACAGCATGAAGCTGTTATAGGACGCACCACGGGGATTACTGGAGAACTCCTTCCCCAAAGATGTATTTCAAAATGAATGACATCAGCAGGATTGCCAAAGTAGGGCATTTGAATTGTAGTTAGTGTGGATATGCTAAAATGCATTGCTCCCTACACACACACACACACACACACACACACACACACACACACACACACACACGATGCCAGTACTGACATGCATGGGTCCATTGTTTCACGGGTGTGTAGTAGTGGACTGTGCCAGATGGCTATACAAGGCTAGGTGATGGATATATCTTGGCATCAGGCCACCTGACAATGGTCTACATTGTGGCTCAGGGTGTAGTTTGTGGATTTGCCCATACAGTTGTGTATTGTATTTACCATCCACTCACCTGGGTGACTATTTCATGTGGCCAATGCTGTGCATCACTTGCCATGTATGTGTTCCTTAGTCCATGACATGGACGATGTCTGGGATGTGCACACCTCCCACATGCATGTGCTGTGACACGTGGAACTGTACATGGGGTGTCTGGCCTAATGTTGTGTACACAAATTATCATCAAATGTGCCAGTCTCGGCCTCATGTGGTGAAAACTGGTAATGGACAGCATGTTTACCTTGCACCTACATTGATAGCATGCTAATAGAATTCCCTGGTGTCAGTGGAATCTGTTCATACAGGGCATGTTTTCAGGCATGGTATGTCCTTTGTGGTTCCCATTTGATGGCACCACAGGTGTTGCAGATGTCCAGTGGGGAACATGGGGAAGGTGCACTGTCTGCATGTACATGTCTATTGGACAGATGGACAGGGTGCCATGCCCTCTGTAGCCCATTGCATTCACTCCATAGTTACTATCAGTGAGCAATATGCAGTGTACTACCAACATAACAGCTGTTGCCTAGGCAAGCATGTGTGTGTGTGTGTGTGTGTGTGTGTGTGTGTGTGTGTGTGTGTGTGTGTGTGTGTGTATGAGACATGGGTTGAGAGTGTTCTCTGGGTAATACTAGGGTTGCTAACTTTGTTTGCCTGGCCTTGATGTCACACATATGGGTATGGATTTGCACTCCAGCCTCCCGGCTATTTCACATATGTTATCCCTGTATGGTGGACATTGTGACATATATTAGGGCCACCATATAAGAAATTTGTAAAACACTGTCCACATTGGGCCCAGTTGTTACACACTCACACCCCCCTCAACACAGGTTACAAACACAGACACACACACACACACACAGACACACACACACACACACACACACACACACACACACACACACACACACACACACACACACACACGCACACACACACACACACACATACACACCTGTCATGTCTGGGATTAGAACTCCTATCTAGTTTATTTCACTACTGCACTACGCAGTTAAAGTACACACCATGAAGATTACTGAAGTACTCCATCCCCAAAGGCATATTTCACACTGGGTGACATCAGCAGGATTGTCAAAGTAGGGCATTCGAATTGTAGTGAGGGGGGTAGGCTAAAATGCATTGCTCCCTACAAAGACATTGAAACACACACAAAACATCCACAACCAACATGTGTGGGAAAAGAACACATACCAGAGTTCTATATCACACTACAGCATGAAGCTGTTATAGGATGCACCACGGGGATTAGTGGAGAACTCCTTCCCCAAAGGTGTATTTCACAATGAATGACATCAGCAGGATTGCCAAAGTAGGGCATTTGAATTGTAGTGTGTGTGGCTAGGCTAAAATGCATTGCTCTCTACACAGGCATTGAAACACACACAAAGCATCCACAACTGACATGTGCGGGTATAGAGCCCATAACAGAGGTCTATATCACACTACAGCATGAAGCTGTTATAGGACGCACCAAGGGGATTCCTGGAGAACTCCTTCTCCAAAGATGTATTTCAAAATGAATGACATCAGCAGGATTGCCAAAGTAGGGCATTTGAATTGTAGTGAGTGTGGATATGCTAAAATGCATTGCTCCCTACACACGCACACACACACACACACACACACACACACACACACACACACACACACACACACACACACACACACACACACATGCTTGCCATGTCTGGGATTAGAACTCCTACCTAACTAGTTGGTCACACTACAGCATTATGCAGTTATAGGACATGCCATGGAGATTACTGGGCTACACCTTTCCAAAAGGTGTATTTCACAGTGTATGACATCAGCAGCCTTGACACAATAGGGCAATTGGATTGTAGTGAGTGTGACTAGCCCAGAAAGTATTGCTCTCTACACAGACCTTAACACATGCACACACACACACACACACACACACACACACACACACACACACACACACACACACACACACACACAGTTGCCATGGTCTGGGATTAGAACTCCTACCTATCTAGTTTATTAAACTACAGCAGTACGCGGGTATAGGACACGCCACAGAGATTACTGGGCTGCAGCTTTTCAAAAGGTGTATTTCACAGTATATGATATCAGCGGCCTTGACACAGTAGGGCAATTGGATTGTAGTGAGTGTGACTAGCCTAAAAAGCATTGCTCTTTACACAGACAGTGACACACACACAGACACACACGCACACACGCACACACGCACACACACACACTTGCCATTGAGATTACTGGCCTTCACCTCTCACAAGGGTGTATTTCAAAGTGGATGACCTTAGCAGGTTTGTCATAGTACATCTATGGGGAGGTTAGTGTGTCTGCATGGGCCATACACCATTCATCTAGAGGATGACACACCACATGCAGGCACATGCAGGGTATATTCCACAGGTACATTTATACAGCTGCTAGATGACTACTTTCTTGTACAGTCATGTTGCACAGCTAGAACCTGCACCACATAATCCATCATGCTGAGAGATACCAGTGGCTAAGGTCAAACATGAGTGACATCTGAACCTCATGTGGTTGTAGCCATTTGGCTGTGTGCTGGGTGGTTACAGGTCTCATAATGGATGGCACCTTGTGACAGTCACTCTATTCCAGTCATCTGTGTATGTCTACTTTTGGCTTATTATAGTGTGTTGTCCTTGGATATATGCCTGTATCCATATCTGGTGTGTGTGCAAAGCATGAATGCTGCATACTGAGAAGTGTCTGTACTAACATCTGCAAATGCCAGATATGTCTGACCCACTGTTATTTGCAGACATCGCCTTCATTTGTTTAAGTGTGTGAGCATGCCCAATATGACCTTTCGGTGTTTTGTTGGCTGACATTACTGTCATTTCTCTAAGTGTGTGAGCATGCCCACTATGCCTTTCTGTATTAAATATGTGGATCGATTCCAGGTAGTCTGTACTGCAGTGCCGACATTTGTGTTGTACACCTACAGGTAGCATACTGCTTCTGCAGGGTATCCGTCAATCATTTGGCAATATGGGGACAAACTGTGCAGGGGATAATGTGTACTGTAGGTTATTGTGTCTGTGCTGCTTCAGCTGCATGGTACTGCTGTCAGCTGAGATATTCAGACATGTGTATTGTTAGACACAGTGATGTTTTCTGTCCTCATGTACTGTCAGATGGACTTTCTTACTCACAGTGATAACTTGTGGGACAAGGGTGACTGCAGCTGTGTCCAGTATTGTGGGCAGACACCTACGTATTCATGATAAGTTATGCCATTCTGGAGAGGGTGCTGCAGACACTTGGTGCTGGGTTTGTGTATTCAGTTCAGCACCTTGGTACAGTGCTGGCAGATGATCCTATACTTGTCCGCCCATCAACTTTGCAGTATGGCCTTATCGTGCTGTGGTAATGCCTCACAGCTGTACAGATTTGCACATGTTAGCCAGAGGCAGGGGCCATGGCACAGGATATTTACTCTATTGTGGTGTATGGGCAGGTGTGTAGCAACCCATTTATGTGTTTGCAGCCAAGGATAGTGTGCACACAGCTTGGTGTCAGACCCTGCACATTCCATGCTGTACATGCTCCCACACCACCCTCTATTATTCTAACCTCTTCAATACATTATGCATACATTCTGTGATACTTTCCCTAAGGGTATCACCACATCACAGGTGTATGTTAGTGTTGGTCTACAGTTCATGCAGTGGGACATGGTGGGCATGTTACTGTGGTTTGTCCACATGGCCTTGCATATGGCTTAAATGGAGTGTGTCATGTTGTTATTTGGGTGCCCATGACATAACATGCATTGGCAGTATGTGTGAGATAGGGGCCTTTGGCAGGTGCCTGTGGGGCATTAGGTGATGATGCAGGCCAGATGTGGCAGGCCATTGCATTCTGCTAGTCCTACAGTCCCAGACCACAATACAGTATATCCCCCTGGGGTGACAGTGTGATAGTTGTTCAGGCCAATACCTTCTATCAGTCTTGATCAGGTGGTGTTGATGCTGGCAGGGTGCTATCTACAGCTAGAGACACACCTGCATGGGACACCTGCACTGCATGCTGCAGTCTTCCACTATTGCCATATATAGGTGGGGTCATACTGTACCCATTCCCCACAGCAGGGATATTGCCAGAGAGGTGCCTGTGGATGGTGTTTGCTTGGCTGGGTGCATGTGTGCTATGGACACTGCTTGCATTTGACACACAGATATGCATGGGGCATTACAGTTATGCTGACATGTGTGGGTATATCAGCTGATTCCCAATACATCAGCCCTACCTCCTTTGTGATCTGTAGGTGTTCAGGCACACCTCACCGGTATTCCCTACTACAGGTCCTGTTACTGTGATGCATATCTATATGTACAAATCCAAGGGTGTCACCATTTTACAGTGACATGATATATACTGTATGTCTGGGGTACTTTCCCCTGTGTACTGCTTGTATATCTAGCCCAACAGCCATGCCATGCCAGTCTTTCAGATGGTGACACATATTGCCACCATACATTTACAATGGTTTACTGCTTGCACGTGTTATACTGGTGGGGATTGTCTTTGGCACTGCAGTCATGAGGGCTTGTCCCTGTTATCAGCAGTAGTGGGCAATGGCCACCAAGTCTTACCTCAACATGCATACATACTGACCACTCTCACACATTATGAAACACACACAATCCTAATGCACTCAGACCTGCATATTGTGCAAATGCTACAACCTATCCTGCTACCTTGGCCACCTCTGGCCATCTGTGCTTCACTCGTATTATACGTACTCATACATGTTACTACATTTCTACACAGGATTTGGTGGGGGGCACACCTGATTGTTTTACATGTATACATGGGAGTGGGGGGGGCAAACCTGACTGTTACTACATTTCTACATAGGGTGTGGGGGGGCCACACCTGACTGTTTTTACATTTCTACACAGGATTGGGGGGGGCACACCTGACTGTTACTACATTTCTACACAGGCTTGGGGGACACACCTGACTGTTTCTATATGTCTAAAAGGGAATGGGGGCACAACTTACTGTTTTTACACATCTACATAGAATGGGGACACACCTGGCACATGCACACATTTGCTATGACTGTACTGGTATGTCAGGTACTCCATTTCATTCTGTATTCTAATGTATCATACTGACTAGTGGCATATCAGTGTACTACAGATCTTAGCTTTGGTTGCCCTACGTATTAGTGTCTGACTTCCTACCCTTCAGAACTAACATCCCACTGCCTGACCTGCTGTAGTCTGTCTGTGTAGGAGTGGGGGGGTTACCCATAATCATCATTCAGAGGCCATAGCACAGGCTCTGTTTGGGTTTGTCTACACCTGTCCTGCTGGCTGAGACTATTGTTGGCTATGTGAACCTCCCTGACTGGCATGTGTGAGTCATATGGACACACATGTCACCCAGCACACTTCCTGCAGTGGGTTTTGTCACCCTGTGTAGTACTGGCTACTATGGTGACTCCCGTATGTGTTACAGATGTCATGGTGCCACTATGGGTGTCTACTATCTACTGCTATAACATTCAGCCACCCAATTCCCTTGCATGCTCACATCCATACCATAGGTACAGGTAATGACACATTCTACTACATTTTGCAATTGGTACGTTGATTGACTTACCTTGTGGGTGTGCCAGGATTGAGGATGGTGCTGGAGGGCTGCCTATGTCGGATGCACATAGTACATTCCCTATACATGGTTGAGCACAGGTAGTGTCTTGTTTGGCATCCCTTTTACCATATTTGCAAGTCAAAGAGAGGTGTCATTCCCTGGGTCCCTATTATGTCAGTGTATGTGCTATGAGTTGTTTCTTTGCAGCAACCTCAGCATACTGAGCATGCCTCCATCTTCCTACTGGGGCAGGCTCAGGTTGTTCCTCCTCCGAGTCACTCTGTGCCTGTGCAGGCATTGGCATTGGTGGGGGGGGGGGCTATTTGGCCCTGCCTTGTGCTGTTCCTGCTGCAGCTGTTTTCATAGAATCATATTGTGTAGCATGGCACATACCATAACACTTTGAGTACATGTAGCTGGTGAGTACTGCAAGTCTCCCCCAGATGTGTCCAGACACTGAAACCATGACTTGAGCATCCCAAACACATGCTCTATTATAAGTCTAGTCTGTGCGTGTGCCTCATTTGGCGTTCTTGTTCAGGTGTGTGTGCATGGGAGTCATTAGGCACAGCTCCAATGTGTAACCAGCATCCCCCCTAGGTGACCGTAGGGGATGTCCCATTGGCAAATCTCTGGTACAGCTGCGTCAGATGCCAAATTTGGGAATCGTGATAGCTTCCAGGGCAGCCAGCACACACATTCATTATAATGCCCGGGCATCGCAGATGACCTGGCAGTTGATGGAGGGGATGCCCCTGTGGTCGATGTAGGCCCTACCCTGATCACAGGATGGTGCTTTGATGCATATGTGTGTGCAGTCTATAGCATCCACTACCTCAGGGTATTCTGCTATTTGATGGAAGAGACACATATTGCTGGCCAACACCTCATGGGTTTTGAGGAAATATACGTGCTCACTGGCATGTGCTGACATGGCATCCAGGAAATGGTGGAATACTCTGGATGCTAATGCCTGTGAGATCCCCATGATATCCCCAGTTGAACTTTGGGAGGTACCTGTAGCTAGTATTCCTATGCCTACACATACCTTGGTATCCACTGGGATAGGTTCCCCTCGGTCAGTTTGGTGTGTCAGGCATGCCTGGCACAGCTCAACAATTTGCTGTAGGAAGTCCCTGTCCGCCCTATAGCACTCCACTATCTCCAGCCCATGTAGCCCCTAGGTTACCCTGGATCTGTACACTCTTCTCCGTCTCCTCACTGTGGGTTGATCATCAGCATTCACATCCTCACCAACCTCAGCCTCTTGCACATGTTGTTCTATGTTGCCTGCTGCAGCCCCTCTCATTTTGTAGGTTTGTTTGTTAAAAGTTCCCCGCTTGTATACACCGGTGGTGTAGAGTATGGGAAAAACCAGAGGGGAAGGTGTTTGCTTAGTTTATAGTAGTGTTCTGGGCTGGGCTGATTCTGATACATTTCACCTGCCAGCTATGCTAGTTCTCCTTGATTACCTTGCTACTAGTGTTTTCCCTTCCCATTAACTTCCTGTTTAAGCCTGGGGCACGCCATGCAAACAGAGTGCTCAAATGTGCATGGTGCTGCTATGTCCTTGTTAAAATTTTTTTCTTCCTTTAAAACTCAGTGCACGGCGTGCGCACCCGCTTACACAATGTAAAGAGTGCTAGGCAGATTCAGACACACACCCTAGCTTAGCTGTGCTAAGCTAGAAGCAAACCCAAGCCTCAGGGCTCCAATCTGCTTACAGTATGCCTGACACACACACCCATGATGTCAGCTAACTCCTAGACTTGCACCAAGCTATTCCTACTCTTACACTGTTGGGACATGACTAGAATGCTGGGGAAAACTGGGATTCACTATCATTCCCCTCATTTGCATAGGATTGCCTGCTAATGCATAGTTACATGTCTCACACTGAGCCTCCGCCCTTCGCAACCACTACTCACTGGCCATGTTGTCTTCTGCCTGCCATTAGTAGTAATAGTGATTTTAGTTAGAATGACTAATTTAGGTTTATTTTGTTATTCTCCCCCCGATCCCATTTGCGCACTGCTGCCCTACGCTTAAACAGCCGAGATCGGCTAAAAAAAAATTAAAAGTTGATTTTTTTTAAATTTTTTTGGCTGTTTGCAGTGCCAGTGGCCTTATACTTGGCCACTGGTATGCTTCCTAAGTGATATGCAGCCTTTATTTGGAGCTATCACAGCTCCGTTTTGGATTTTGCAGAAATGTACTTGGTTACTAACCAAGTACATTTCTGCAGATTGCACTAGTCCTGCACGGCCAGTTGCATGATTCCTCGATCACAAATTCACCTCATTTGCATGGATTTCTTCTGCAAATAGGGTGATTTGCATACAGGGGCTTAGTCCATGCAGGACTAGTGCAGGAGCCCTTGTGCATGCTCCTGCAGGCTGTTCTTGGATTGCATGGCAGACATATTGCCTGCTGGAGCTCTTGCACTAACCCTGAATGCCATGCAAGGGATAGAGAATCCGGGAATGTCTCCTTAGCCTGAAGAAGCAAATAAGAGCACTAGTGAAATCCTCCAAAGCAAACTTTAATTCCAAATTGGCCACATTTACTAGAGACAATCATAAGGCCTTCTTCACATTTGTCTGCAACCTCAAAGGAAGCACCCAGATCTGTTCAAAACTGGTGGTCAAGGACACCACATATACAAATGCCATAGATATAGCAAACTTGTTGGCTGACAGATTTAGCAAAAACTTTACCACTCTATCTCCCCATCAGTAAATAAGGACATCACCAGTACCTGCCCCATTCCCCTTATATCTAGGGAACAGGTCATCACTGCTCTCTCAAAGGCAAAAAATACAGCCTCCATGGTACCCAATAACATCCCAGGCTGCATCCTACGTGAACTCAGGCAGGATCTTGCAGCACCATTTGGCACCCGATTCAACCAAAGCCTGATTACTGGCTGCATACCAGCTGATTGGAGGACAGCCACTGTCATCCCTTTACAATAAGGTGGAGCATCCACCGATCTGGGAAATTATAGACCCATCAGCCTAACTAGCCTGATCTGCAAGGCCATGGAATGGATTACCATGGACCTCATTAACAAGGACATTGGCAACCTCCAAACATTTGATCCCACACAGTTTGGCTTTTTCAAGGGGAAGTCATGTCTGCTAAATTTGGTTGACTTCTTTGAGACAGTCACCAAGGCCATGGACATGGGGAAGATGGTGTACACTGCCTACCATGACCTGGCCAAAGCCTTTGACACTATTCCCCACTCTGGCATAATAGATAAATTCTCTCATCTTGGTAATCCATATGTTACCAGATGGGTAGCAAACTGGCTCACAAATAAAACCCACATAGTCAAAATAGGGGAAGCCACCTCAAGCAGTAGACCCATAACAAGTGGCATACCCCAGGGTTCAGTCTTGGGGCCTCTGTTATTTGGGATATACGTTTCTGAGGTGCAGGTCAAAACCAGTGTGCTATGCCTGACCAAGTTTGCAGATGACTGCAAGCTGGGTGCTGTCATCAATTCCCCTAGTGATGTGGACATCCTCCAAGAGGGTCTCACTCAGATGACTGGTGCCAGAAACATGGCCTCAAACTGAATACGCAAAAATGCATCATCATACCCTTTGGAGAGAGTGATGTTCCCACAAATTATCACATTAATAACAACATCCTAAGCACTCAATCAATCTTGAGGGATTTGGGCACCCAGGTTGATAGCAGCCTGACTTTTGACCACCATGTTGCTTCCATGGTATGGAAATCCTTCTATATGGCCCACCTCATAAGTAAGGGTATCTCGTCCACGGACAAGGAGGTCATAACATCCCTGTATTCTTCCCTTATAAGGCCCATTATTGAGTACAATGCACCTTTCGGCATGTACCTCGCAAAGCACATGCAGCAGGTGGAGTGACCACAGAGGTTCCTCACCAGGAGAATCCAGGGCCTCAGACATCTACTATACAGAGACAGGCTAAAAGCCCTATTCCTCTACTCACTTTCATACAGACTCCTCAGAGGTGACCTCTGTCTCCCATACAAGGCGATCATGGACCCCACCTAGATGGGACTGCTGCATATCCACAAGTCAAGCTCCACTCGAGTAACCCACATGAGTGGCCTCATCCTGGTCTGTTACATCAACAACCCTCTCCACATCAAGCAGCGTACCCCTCGTTGCCCCTTTTTAAGAGCAACCTGGATAACTGGATGGGAAACAGAAAATATACCCCTGGGATTCCACCCATGTTCCTGATGGACAGGAGCATTGGGTGCTAATTTGTCTAAACATGGATTAAACTCTTGGCTAGGCTTATAAGGGCCTCAGGGCCAATAGCCTAGTAACCTCCTATGATCCTATGATCTTCAGCTTGCCATATCATCAAATCATTTCTGTTTATTCAGAAACCAATGCCCCACAAAAAGCCTTCAATAATATCTGAATAGTTTTACTAGTATCTCCCAGCTATATACATTGTTTTGTGACACTGCTCAGTCTCTCCTCTATATGTCTAATAAACCTTGTAATAGCCATGTATATATATATATATATATATATATATATATATATATATATATATATATATAAATACATATTAATATAGTGTCTCTCACCTCTTAACTACAGTATTAAAATTTTCTGACCTATTTAGTTCCTTCCCTTACTGCCGTTTCTTTGAATTTCTTAGTACTAATCACATAACTAGTAATACACCTCTTCAAATGCTCAGTGTTCAACGCATGCTAATGTATAACTATATTTTATACTTATGCATGAGTATCTTTTGTGTTGTAATAGTTGCCTCTACTTTCATATGAAGGTAATCTAATTAGCAAATGTATGTGTAATTGCTAATGCGTATTATTTAATGTCTGCTCATGTATATTACTGAATGTATGTTTAAAAATGTCAGTGATATGTTGGAGCTAAACCCATGCAGACAAAACCGAAATAAAATAAAGTAAAATTAAATTAAAAAAAAAACGTGGGGTTGTATTTTTTTCATATAATTTTTTTTCTCTATACATCCCCCTGTCATGCTTCTAACTCCTTCCTCACCTTGATCATTCATCTGCACAGTTCTTCCCCAGTGGTCATGTACATGGGGGTGGGGGGGCAAAGACTGCCGCTACTATCCTCCATGAAGTTTGATATCTTGATCACTAACTCTACCCTAGCAATTTGTTTTGCATTCCTACCAAAGTGTGTGTGTGTGTGTGTGTGGGGGGGGGGGGTTGTCTGGCTCTGTATCCCTAACATGCATATGAGATGTGAGTGCCCCTGCATATGCTAATGTTTGCATGGCCTGCATAGTCAGACACTTGCCCTAACTCATGCTGCATGCTTTACCAAATGGGCTCAACTACATCCCTCCCACTGGGATGGACAGCTCAGCAGTTCACTTCTGTCCTCCTTGCTAGCTTTTCCAGTATCTGAGCTGATACCTGATCCCAGTTCACTTGATTTGCAATAAGAAGTAGATGGAACTCACTCAGAGGGTCTTATTTACAGCACCTTTAAATATATCCATCCTTGTACTTCTAATGGAATTTCCTAATATTAACTTTTATTTCAGAAGCAGTACCAAACCACATTCTTATTTTTGCCTACTTTCATTAACATACCTACCAATGTTCGTTATTTAACACTGCTAAAACATTTATTTGTCTGTCAAAATTTTCATGAAGCAGCCAGGCCATGCACTATGTTTGAATCTGACCTGTTTAACCCAGACTTTAAAAAGGATGACACTACAATCCCCTGTGACTTTTGTGCATACTGTAAAGTAGGTGATTTGTTTTTGATTACATTTCTAAGAATTTCTGTACCTTACATTAATGTAATATTGGTCTGTTCATTATGAGAGTTCACTTTATGCTGGGTCTCTTTGGTTCAGATTACAAAAAACTATGCATTGTAAATGAAAATGAAATATATATAATAAGTTAATATTTAAGAGAAAAAGAGAATCATATTTCACAGATTATATAGTAAATAGATGCAACATTTCTGCAGAATCATAACTATGCAACCTTTGAATGCCATGATGTGAATACAAAACAATTTGTCTGTCGAGAATATAAATGTGTTAAAATACAGAATGATTTAAATAGCAAATGTTATCAATAGTTCATTAAGTATTCATGGGATACATTACAGAAGTGGCATTAATTTACCTTTGCCATTAATTCAAAATCAAACACAATCTATCCACATTAAATGATTCTTCTCAAACTTACATAAATTATGCTTGCTGCTTCCATGGTATAAGTGCATAATAGTTCACAATTTTAAAATAAAGCTTATTATTCAGCTTTACTCTGATTTTCTGCCTTAAAATGAACAGCTAGCAGAAGATGACAGATAGTACAAAATGAAATTATGTTGAGCAATAATAAATCCAGCTCACTGATAAGATATGGTAAGATCAAAGTACTGTTCTAGAAAGGTTCCTATTTAACACAAATTTGTATGAATATGATGAACGTACCAGCTAGGTGTCACTAAAAGAAAACATTTTGCATTTCACATCAGAAAAATATCTTCGATAAAAAATATCTGTTTATATGATAGACTAATATGACAATTGTTATCCTGTAGTGGTGTATACTCTTCCCTTCATGCACACAGACGTGACACAGAAAAAGATATTAAAAGATTTGCAATTAATCAGTTTTCTTCTTGCTTTAATGCAGTGAGTGAGGTTATCTTTCAGATTTGTGACTTACGGAGAAGACTAACTCCATGATACAGAAAAATTGCATATCTGACATGGATGTTGATGTCTTTTACCACACGGAAAGATCAGATGATAAAGGGGAACTGTGAAGTCTTTGTTTCTTTAACCCAGGAAGCCAAAACTGAGCAGAATACCCTTTGACACATGGGCTTTGTTTTTTTTTTCAATACTCAGAGAAAAGGAACAGTACAGTAGCTACAAAACAGGGAGAGAATCACACACCACAGAAATGTGTGAGTAGTGCGGCATTATTAAATCCATTTGTCTTTCCTTTCAGGCATTTATTTTTATCTGACACTGATAAAGCTTGTTGAAGTATTATTCTCTTCCCACAGTCCTCATAGTTGCTATTTGTTTAAAGTAAAGAGAAATAAAAGAGAAATGGCACGTGAAATAATTTAAAAGGCTATTACGTAAGCAAAAAAAAATATGCAAAAAAAGTGGTATAATCTGCATCAACTCCTTTTGCTAGTATATAACTTCTTTACTATGTGAACACTTAACATAGGGTTATCTTCTCATTCATCAAGATAGTAACCCATTCAGTGCCAGGGAGCAGATGGGGATGTATTAGGTGTATATTCAGCAGTGCCAAGGAGTAGATGGGGATGTATTAGGTGTATATTCAGACAACACCGGCTGTGTATCTTATCAGATTGTCAGAAATGAAGACTGAAAAGCATATTGTGTGCAGGTCCACAGTATGATTACTCGTTCCAGATGAAAATTCTCCTGAGATATCCATTTAAGTTAGACTTACTGAAACACTTCTGTTGGACTATTTTGTTTCATGTAGTTTCTGTTTGTTTTTTAGTACTGTAACACAACCGCACCCTGTTCAGTTTATATGAGTAACAATTATTACTCTAATTGTCACTTCTATATATCAACCATGGGAGAGTTCCTTGTAGTGTGTCATAGCTGAATGCACTTTATAATAAATTGATAATGTATTCTTAATTAGACATGGAGCTGTTATAACTTAATAATATATTATCAAGTCAGAAGTAACTAAATGCATATACTTTATTTTAATAAATTCTTATCCTAATCAATATTTAATGAATGCATCAGCACTGCAGTATTGTGTAACAATTATTATTGGAAAAAATGCAATAAACTGGTATATATCATCCATTAACACGGACAGCACATCTGCTCAAGAACTAATGTTATCATGCTTTAACAAATGCTCTGAACTATTTCTGTTTTTAAATTTAGTCCCATGTTATTTTTCTAGTTTTTTAACTAAATAATTTTAGAAGGAAAGAGAAATGCTTGCCAGGAATGATATTAAAAACAGGGACAATCATTTGCATAAGTTCTAAACAAAATGATTTCTAGACTTGTACATTGTGAACTTGTGCATAGGTTAGTACTAGACTAACTGCCCTTGCAAGCCATTTTAAGCCTAGCCAATTATCCCTTGTGAGATTCAAACCATGTACTTTGTGTTTATAAGGCAAACGCCTTAACCATTAGGCCATCCTCCCAACCCCTATTGAATGAACAGTATGCCATATATCTACTTCTAGTGCATTTGGCACAGGTTGTAACACTAAGCTCTTTTTAGGTTGCCTATATCGGTTACATGGTAGGTGTCATCCAGCTGGATAACCCAAATATGTCATTGCTCCATGGAGTACATGCTTTTATGACTTTTCTGTTTTTTTTTTTTTTTTTTTTTTTTTTTTGCATGATTACATTAATGTATTTCATGACAGAATGTCAGATATACAGAGAAGATATTCATGACACAGGCCCTTTAGAAACAAGGCGAACTGTCATTTTTTTCCCCATCCTGAAGTCACCCTTTCTATAGCAATGAGCTCTATAGACCAGCACAAACTTCCCTACATGTTTTAGTTATGATTATTTGACGAATCTAAATAAAGTTTGGCTCATCTTGAAATCATTTTACTCTATGCTGCTGGAGACCATTACAGCCATATGCAAAATAGGTTTGTATACATACAGTGACTCATGAGGTACAGTTTTATTGTATTCATTGAGCAACATTTTTCATCTTTTTCCAAAGTGTTCTTAATCACTCTGATAAAATGTTATATAGATTGCAGATTCAAATGAAAAAAGTGTGATTATCTATCAAAGTAAGCCGCAATACCTACATAGTCACTTAGCCATCTTACTTCTATCTGTGTGTTGAAAGCTGATATAGCAAATGCATATAACTATGTACTCAAACACAATAACTCAAAAAAGTAAGGATATACTGTGATGTAATTCTGAATTCTTGCATGCTGATACAATATGATTCAGTAGGCCATACATAACCTGTAATTTTTGAAAGCCATAAATAATCTCATGAGTATTAATGATGACAATTCTTATCATTGTCTTAAACGTTAGACCAAAATATATTACATGATAAAACCTCTAAAGTAAGTTGATGCCAGAGGGGGAAAAAGAAGCAACAATTCTGAGAGAGAACGCTGACCTCAGTTAACTAGAAATAATATTAGACGAAATAAAGAGCTGCATCTTTTCAAGCAGAAGACAAAGGACTGTGCCTGAGTAGTAGTATTAGATGCAAGACAAGCTGATGAATTCAAAGATTATTTGAAACAATCTACTGTCCAGCTAATAAATGAATAAATCTGCTGTGCAACTAATAAATGAATCCAGAATCATTTTCAAAGAAAGAAATAGCTATCATTAAAAATAATAATAACAATAACAACAATAATAATATTAATAATAATGTGTCTGGAAAGATAGTTTTGATTGTCATTTAACACTAGGATGACACTTATCTCTATTTAAATAAAAAGCTTATCAGATGGTCCCATACAGAGTACTTTCTCAAAAGTAACTTTCTGTGTATTTTTAAGGAAAGCATTGGAAAAACTGCAGACACATGAAATGAGCAATTTAAATGCATACTGAAACACATTTATTGGAAATGTTTGTCATAATTACATGCAGCACATGCAAATTAAAAAAAAAAACATAAAGTTTGACTGTATGTGTTGTTTTCTGCTGCTGTCAATGTACTGAGAATGATTACTGACTACCTTTGGGTAATACTGTGCATAATGGTAATTTGTCAAGCACATACTCAGACTTGTTTTCATAGTTTTGTGGTCCTTCACTAAAACTTCATTTATATGTTTCCACTGTTAAAATTATTGCTCCTTCTTTTAGAACCAGGAGCTGATAAAATAATAAAATGCCTCTCTAACCTGACAGAAGTGCATCTCAGCTCTTTTACTGTCTGAGGATTGCTTGTACTGTATAAAAACAGGATAATGGGCTTTCTCAAGACAGGATACAGATATCTTGCAATGGTAGATTTTTCATGATTCCCTTTTTATCAAACAGCAACAAATGTGCTCATTTCCTCAATTTACTTAAATTCTTTACTTCTTTTTCACGAACCCTAGTTAATGCTACTGCTTTCCAACACCAAACACCTATTATGGCTGACTTGCTATTCCTGCTGCCTGGCACTGCAACCTGCAATACTTTTTGTCTGTTTTTCATACATAGAGTGCTCTATTTTCATCATTTACTTTTTACTGGAATGTACTAACAAGAAAAAATTAGGTGAGGTATCAGGTATATTGATTTCACCATATGTTAATCAGAACTAATAAGAATTCCTTGTAATGAAATTGACTGTGTACAAATTTCTTTCTTTCTTTTTTTTTTTTTATCTCTCCATTACTGATCTCAACTGCCAGCAGCTCTACCCATCATTCTCTGGGACTGTCCAACCTGCCTTATCCTCCCCGGCTCAACGTGTCTCACATCTTGGGTTGGTGAAGAGATCAGAAATGCTGGTGCAGCCACTGTGGCCAGAGTGTGTGCTGCAGTCACCTGCTTCAAGGAGGCAGGTTGGTAAGCTCTGCAATCACTGTTATTGGGAGGTGTAGTCATGCTTCTGTGCATGTATAACCTCCTAAGCAAGAGCAACAGGTATAATGCTTGCCACACAGAGCTGAACAGACTCTTAATGTTGCAATTACAGTAAGCCTAGGCTACCATGCCAAAGAGTGGGGCAGCCATTATCAGCTGCTCCATCCCATCCTTCCCCACCTAGCCCTTCTTGCACCAATGCTGCTAATCAAACATTGGTCATCTGGAGCACAGTAAAACCTTTATCCCTTTGTGCCAAAAGACCAGAATGTACCAATTACCTTTTGCAGTTTTTAAAGCTAAGACAAATTTTGGCAGCCTTCAGTGTAGCTTCTTTTTTCTGGTCCCTTGGCAAAACCTTAACTTACAAGTTTTTATTCTTATTTAGATATCAAGTTGAAATGAATCTGTACTAAGAGAACTCTTCCATTGCAAAGCTTAATAGATTTATTATTCAATGTTTGATAACCAAAGGGCATTTTACTGCATAGATCAACTGAAGTGAAACACCTAAATACTTCACTGGATTAAAAAGTCTTTTGCCTTTATGATTAAGAAATATATATTTTGATATATAAACTAAAATCTAATCAGCAAAAAGATATAATTGCAATCCCTTATATGGCAATATAATCTAGATAAATCAATTATTTATATGGCAATATAGTCTAGATAAATCAATTATTTAATGTATATTTTCATTTGATAAGGAAGATTCTTCAATCTAGAAGGAATCTACAACCATTCCTGTTTCCAAAAACGCAAAATGAAAATAAAATAAAAATGGTAAAACATGATTTTTAATACTTTACCTACAAATGCAGTACATTCTAAAAAGTGCATACATAATCTTGGAATACAAATGGAAACAACATTTTAAGGAAGAACGAGTGTAGATTAACTGTTGCCCTACATTGATTTTGTATTTGTGTTGAAATTAAAATGAAGCTTCAGCTTGTAAGATACTTTGATGCCTTTTTGTAGAATCAAAAAGCTTCCCAAGTCATAAGCTTAAGACCAATATATGATTTCCAGCTGCTTTATTCTTAATCAAGTACTTATTAAAATTCAAATGTTGAGAAAGACAGCCCGCAATGAGTTTAAGGAGTTTCTCTTTTCATGATATCTTGACAAGAGGATCATGATGTGAAACGCATACAGCACCTTGCCACCTTTTAATGCTTAGCAAAGGAAATGACTATCTTGGTGCATTGCTAATTATGTCAATACACATATTTGAGCTCTGCAGGGAAAGTAATTTCAAGTGGTTAATTAAAGTCTTAGCTTGTCTAATTAATCTGCATATGTTATAATTCATTTACTTCAGCAATCATTACTCTAAAATACAAGAAACTTTTGCATATATACACTACACAGGCTCAGTGAATAGAATAAGCCACAATGAATAATACAAGGACAATAGCAGTACAGTCTTGATAAATGGCAAAAGGAAATTTCAGTTAAAAGTTTAAAGTCAGAAGTATTTCACTAATGATGAAAAAGAAAAGCTGAACCAAAAACAAGATCATTTGTTTTACTTCGATCTGATGTCCCTGAGAACAGAAAGCTAACTACTTCATTTAATTTTAATAGAAAAACAAAGATAATGCAGCATCATTAGGCCATATTCATAAACACTGTCTACAATGGTTTAATGATTTAATGTACAGAATATTACAAAAAGAGGGAAATAGTGATTTATTAACACAGCTACAAGGACTGTGGCACTCAGGTGAGCATGGGACAAAGCAGCCACAAGAACAGTATACAAAGCAGCTTAAAACCACAGTGCTCCAAAACTACACACTTCAAGAAGCATGGGAATGGTAAACAATCACAACTTCAGAAGCAGGCAAGGACATAAATGTACGAGTTGAAAATGACAACTGTTATTACAAATATTTAATTACTGAGATTAGAAAATTAGCTATCTATTAAAATATCTGTTGTTTTATAGTTATTTTATTATTAGTATGCATATATATATATATATATATATATATATATATATATATATATATATATATATATATATACACACATATATATATATATATATATATATAGGGTCTATATTATAACATTGAAGTTGCAAAACTTTGAATCTTATAATATCAACACCATTACATCGAAGGCTGAAAATAGCAAAGCCGCAGAACATCAAATTCTTACCCAGGGCAAGATTTTGGTTGGCCGTTCCGTGGCTTCGCTATTTCCTTCACTGTGGTGCGATAGTTATGGACCTTAGGGTGAGGGTGCGGGTTAAGGTAAGTGGATAGGTAGGAATGTATGTATGGTTTAGTGTAGGGTTAGAAGCAGGATTTTGTTAAGTGTATGTGTGTGTATTAATTAGTTTATTTGTGTATAGTTTCTTAGGGTAAGTGTGCGATAGTTACGGACCTTAGGGTTAGGGTGCGGGTTAAAGTTTGTGGTTATATAGGAATGTATGTACAGTTTAGTGTAGGGTTAGAAGTAGGATTTTGTTAAGTGTATGTGTGTGGATTATTTATTTTGGTGTGCTTGTGTTGTGCGTATGTTTCTCGGAACAGCAAAAATTTGCTATTCTGAGTGTTCGATGTTATCACATTTCGAAATTCCAAGTTTAAGCTTATGGTATTCGATATTTTGGAATTTCAATTATGTGATATAGATCCTATATACGCAGCCACTTACACACACATATGGATCTATTTTACAAGCTTGAAGTTTCAAAACTTCAAAGTGCAAATGGTCAAGGCCATAAGATCGAAGCTTTGAAAGTTCAAAATTGTAACAAGAAAAACTAAAAACAAAACTTTTTTTTTTTACATTTTTACAGGTGGGCAAGCCCCCCTGCACCCCCACATACCCTGCTAAACAAATATACCAACTCCAAGATTGCACAACAGTGAGGAAAATGGTAAATATCATGTTTCGTGCTGTATGGCGATCTCCATTCAAAATTTTCAAAGTTTCAAAACTTTGATCTTATGGTCTCGACCATTTACAGCTCAAAGTTTTGAAACAATGAGCTTGTGAAGGGAATATATATATATATATATATATATATATATATATATATATATATATATATATATATATATATATATATATATATAAATGTACATATATTATATATATGTCCTGTACACATACAAATAAGCACACAGAACTACATGAGCACATATTTTTTTTATATTATATATTTTTATATTATTCATATAAAATAGTTCTTCTACCTAATGTTTCATATTTTTTTGTAAGAAGTATGTTGCATACAAAATATAAATTTCATATATATTTATTCATGTAGAAACACACACACACACACACACACACACACACACACACACACACACACACACACACACATATCCACTCATGCAGTCACAGGGACATGCATTTATAAGAACAATGACAGAAGCAGAAGTATATTCACACAGTTTCTCTCCCTCAGACCCACATTATATATATATATATATATATATATATATATATATATATATATATATATATATATATCTGTCTATCTATGGGTCCCTATCAGTTTTCAGAAACTGTAAATTCATAAGGTGGAGACCATATGATCAAGTTTTTGAAAACCCAAAGCTTTTAAATGGAGATCACAATACAGTTCAGAATGGGAAATTTAACCTTTTCCTCACTGTAGTGCAATCTCAGAGTTGGTATATATAATTTGCAGGGGGGCAAAAATGTAAAAAAGGTTGAGTTTTATGGGGGGGGGTTGTGTTTTTTTTTGATGTTCAAGTTTTCAGAAACTTGATCATATGGTCTCAGCCATATGAATTTTGAGTTTTTGAAAACATGATCAGCTGACCTCGAACCATATATATCTATACATATATATATATATATATTTTTTTACACACACACACACACACACACACACGCACGCACGCACGCACGCACACACACACACACACACACACACACACACTCACACATATATAAAAACACAATAAACACACATTCACATGCATACATACACATGCACACACACAGGCTCAGTAAAAAAAAAGAAGAGGCAGTGAGAACCAGTGATGCACACAAATACAAAGTCACAAAAGAGCGCAGGTGCATGTGCCCAAACACACGTCTTTGTAACTGCTAGTACTGCAGTTGCCTGCATAAGTTCTGACATTTTTTTTTCTTCACATTAAACTTGGGCTTTTTAAAAGTCTTGATTAGTAAACAAAAGAAAATGACAGCTACAATGATTTCTTTACTACAAACAGATTTTTTTTGCCATGAATAAGTGTACTTCTACTATTATTATTATGGTTATTATTACTTATTATTTTACTTGTCAGGTAGATTAATTCACTCATTGGAAACATCAAGCATCTAATGAGATTAAATGATTCTCCAAGCCCTTTTCTAAGCTTTATTTTTTATACAAATATCATACAAAAAAAATAAATAAATAAAAGAATGTGAAATTTTCTCCACATATTTTCTCTTTGTACCTGATCCAGAATGATGAAATGAGATAAAAAATGTTCATATCACTGTACAGCAGAAAACAAAAATAGTTTTGTATCCTGGGGTTGGAAGTTAATGTCTGATTTCCTCTTAAAATGTCAGTATGCAACTTAGATTTGAATGCTTTATATGCTACAGAAATTCAGCATTTAGTTATCGAATACAAAAATGGGTCTATAGTACATCGTTGAACTCACAGGGGTTCGAATGGTGAAATATCGAATCATGAAGTTCAAAACCCAAGAATTGCGAAAACACAGAACAGCGATTCTTTTCCCAGGGAAAGAAATCACTTTTCTCGTTAAAAAAAAAAAAAAAAAAAAAAACACTTGCACTTTAAACTTAAACAATGTGGGAGGCTGTGCCCTCCCACCTCCTACTTAAATATACCAACTCCGAGATCACACCACAGTGGAGGAAATAGCAAATCCCTGAAAACGGCCCACCAATTTTTTTTCCCTGGGAAAAAAATTGGTGTGCAGTGGCTTCTCTATTTTCGTATTTTGAACATTTGGGTTCAATATTACAATGTTCGGATGCCTGTGAGTTTAACGTTGTAATGTAGACCCTACACAAATGCATATATGTTTGTGATCTGTCTCTGCATTTTTCCAAGGCAATGTTTGTTAACTTTTCTGTCAGCTTCTGAAATAACACAGTCTGCTAAAGCATAACTTAATTTCCAGTATTTTGTTCTTTGGACTCGCTTCACTTTAAACCCTTCACTTTTGCCAATAAATGATAGGCTTAAAATGCTTGAATGCATATTCTGTTCTTGCACAGGCAGAATGCATTTTTTTGACAACAGTGAGTTTTACCCGACTAAAAGGGCAAGATAGTGGGGAGAATTATCAGCTACCAGTTGACAAACAGTTGTAATACAGACTGTAAACAAATCACTATGCTTCTGGTTTGATTACAAGCATTCAGACTGAAAAAAAAGAAAACCATACTTTTATAATAATTTTACTTTTACATTATGACTGAATCCTTCGTTTTGTGAAAGTACTAACACTTTTTGATGAATATATATGAAAGTGCATAGGATAGCATTATCTGGCATACACTACTAGGTTAAATTTCAGTGAATCATAAACTGCATATATTTCTTTGGCAAAAATATGTACATAGATGTACACACACTCAGACACACACACACACACACACACACGTGTGTGTGTGTGTGTGTGTGTGTGTGTGTGTGTGTGTGTGTGTGTGTGTGTGTGTGTGTGTGTGTGTGTGTGTCCATCTATGTACTATATTGGTCCACTTCTAAATCTTGAGATTCCACAATCTCAACTTTTAAAATCCCAAAGCCATAATGTCGAGATTGTGGAATCTCAAAAATGTAAAAAAAAAAAAAAAAGATGACAACATTTAAAAACATGCTTTTGCAGGGTTCAAGCCTCCTGCACCCACCACACCCCCTGCAACCTAAATATACTAATTGTGAGATCGCTGTACAGTGAAGAGAATGGTAATGTAGATCGTTATACAGTGAAGAACAGGAACATTACCGTTCTCTTCACTGTAGTGCGATCCTGGAGTTAGTATATTTAATTTGCAGGGGGTGTAGAGGTCTAACACTTTTATCAGTATTGCGTTTGTGCAGATTCTCTAATGACAGGAAAGCAATGTACAACTTAAATGCCAACATGTGCTCTCTCTACCATGCATGACATGGCATAGAATGACTTGGAAAGTAGGAGAAAATTCCAGAACTGGGTGCTTCCAGTATACCTGAGACATTGTGGAGTCAATGTAGTGTGGCAATCTAGGAAAACAAAACATGACCAGCAGGAGACAGTATAAGCATATACTCTTTTGGGTACTTCGAAGCACAGGCAGCAGTAATATATGACAAATATTTAAAGTGCAGAAAAACATATTTAAGTGGAAGAAAAAAGCCTATGATATCTACAGACATGGCCATGCATAAGCGTTGTACTGCATCTGTTACAGGAGAAGTATTTCTCATTAAATGGCTACCCCGTGCCTGAAAATTATGTTATTTTGTGACATTCTTTGCAATAAGCTTAAGAATGTATTTTTGTCATACTTGCATAATCCCAGTGACAAAATGATGCATCCCACCAAATTTAGATTCAGAAAGCAAAGACAGGATAGGGAAGAGGCGAGGTAATATATCTTAATGTACAACACAAAACATCTAATAAAAATTCCATAGTAATGAGTTTGACATACTTGTAGCTGAAGATGGTCTTCTGCATATTCAAATGCCATCTGTAAAGTAAGAACAGCAGAGATGACAACTATATGAAAAGGCATAAGGTTCAAGCAGGAATTGCTAAGTGTCTGCAGATGCAGCATATGTCGTTTCATATAAATGTAGTAAGGCAGAGGTATAATTTTATGCAGAAGAAAATGCCACTGTAACATATGAAGTAATGGACAGGGACTGGATCTTCTTGGCTGAAGTACAGTCAGGCTCCATGGCAACAACCTCTGATAGATCAAAATGTATAACAAGAGAAAGAACCTGCTTAATGTTTATAAAAGGTCTCATTCTACCTAACTTAAGAGCAGGCTTAATCAAACTAACAGACAGCTTAAGGGAACTATTAGGAAGCTCAAAGCCGAGTATGAACTTAAAATAGCTACTAAAACCAAAAATAACTACAAATCTTTCTTTAACTATGTGAGGAAGCTAAGAACTAATACCCATTAATGGTTGGAGCTAGTCCTTAATAACACTAAACTATCTAACTCAAAGGAAATAGCTGATATCCTAGCTAACAAATGTAGTACAAAATTTACTCCAGCCATAGTTATAGCTATCCCCACATGTTCCACAACCTCAGTCATCCCCTTTAATTACTATGGAACAAATTCTTACAACCTTCTCAAAAACTAAGAATACTTCATCCATGGACCCTGATAACATATCAGGCTCTCTGATTATCAGGGCCAAATATGGACTTTATGAACCCTACTTATAATAGCTCACCCTCTCCAGTACCTACATTCTCGAAGCCTGGAACACAGCCATTGTAATGCCATTACACAAGAGTGACCCAAGCATGGACCCTGGTAGCTATAGACCCATTAGTCTCACTAGCCTCATATGTAAATCTAAGGATTGCATTATCTGAGACCTCATTAATCTGGACAGTGAAAATCTCTTATCCCTTAACCCTCATCAATTCCGCTTTGTCAATGGAACACCCTGCCTCTTTAATCTCATTAATTTCTTTGAAAAAGTAACCAAAGTGGTGGATAACGGCTTTGCAGTACAAACTGCATATGCAGACCTGGCCAAGGCCTTTGACAATATTCCCCAGGCAGACATTATTGATACATTTTTATATCTGAATATAAATCCTTATATCATTCAGTGGATAGTTAACTTGTTGTCTGACAGAACCCACATGGTTAGAATCACAGGTGTCACTTTTGAAACTAAACAGTTCCCAGTGGTGTACTGCAGAGCTTTGTTTTGGACTGCTCCTATTTGGCATTCCTTTCTCTGATCTTCAGGCCAGCAGTACTAGACTATTGTTAACTATATTTGTAGATGACTGTAAATTTGGTGTTGTTGTTGTTCAATCTTCAACTGATTCATAATTGTTCTAAAATAGGTTAGACCTTGTTAACAAGTGGAACAAGGACAATGGTTTCAAATTAAATGTAAAATAAATGCATCATGGTTCATTTTGGTAAACAAAACAGTTTCACTTTCCATATTGGTGATGCATCACTCGTATCAAACACTGTTGTAAGGGATTTAGGCAGTCTTGTTGATAATTCCTTATCATTTGACATGCATGTCTCCACAGCAGTTCAGAAAGCCTTTTATCTGCTTCATCTAACTTCCAAGGGCACATCCACCAGATCCAAAGAAGTCTTAATTCCCTTTTACATGTATCTTATCAGATGCTTTATTCAATATAATGTACTTTTTGGCATGTATTTCTCTAAACATATCACCGAACCTGAGAAACCTCAAGGATTCATGACTAAAAAGATCAGTGGCCTCAAAAGTCTTAGTGATCAGGAGAAACTGTAAGCCCTTTCCCGTACTCCCTGTCTCTTACAGATGTATTCAAGAAGATCTGTGCCTAGCCTTTTGAGCCTTCAAAGACCCATCAGCACTATTTGACTACCTATTACTTTGCAGAATTAATGATACTTCAAACACTTGGTTAAAGGAACTAAACCTTTTCAGCAGATAAATAAGATATGATGGTGTGATAGATACATATCCCAAAGTATTCCTTAGATCTGGAACAAACTTCCACTACATGTTAAGCACAATAACATCTTTGTCACCTTCATCATCAACTTAGATAGTGGATGGGAAGCGTCAGAATCTTACCTGGTCTATCTTATCTTGCCCTCCTTGAAGCAAGAGGTAACTTTTGAATAGGGCTTTTTAGCTATGCTTGAAATGGTCTACAGACTGATTACCTAGCATTTACCTATAAACCTATGTGAATGCCATTTGCTGACAATGACAGAACATCTGTCATAGGAGGGTTATTGATAATGCAGAACCATGCTCATAGCTGGAAACAGCATATGGCTGCAGATGACAATCCATTTGACAGTACCCCTTTACAAGACATGGGAGTATTTCAGGTGTCCTTGTATAGTATCAGTCATGAAAGACTAGTACCAGGTGATAGAATCAGATCTGTCACAACAGTAGGCCAGAGGCATATGCAACCCAAGCGGCATGGGTGATGAGGTTTACCTCAATATCCTACAGCCAATGCACAACCGTGTAGCCTAATGTGCCTAACAATAATCAGGCCATCTGTAATTATACCAATAACCTGAAATAGATACTTCACCTGGTGATCAGACAAGCATGCATTACATATTTCACATAAGCAGAAATGCACTGTATATTTCATGCCTATATCATTTGTTTAACTGCAGTGGTATGCTGCTTCTTTCTTGTAAATCCTGACATAGTAGTGCTCAGACAGCTACAAAGAGTTGTTTGTATAACATCACATATTTGGAGATACAGAGATGCTGGGGAAATGTCTATCAGCTCTCACCACATAAGTATATCATAAACCAAGTCCCACAGGTCAAGGTGATGAGCAGCACCATGTCCATACACATGTTGCTAGCTGCTGCAGTAGGAGAGTCAGTTTGCTTGGCAGCTTAAAATTGTGTTGCACACCATGACTTTGTATCAAACAACTCAGATCTGGATAAGGACATGGAAATGCCTCCATCCTGGCATGACTAGTGCAGATGCAAATGGGCAGTTTGTCATTAAAGACTTCTGCTTATAAGAACACATCCAGGTGCAGGATTACAACCCATTGACTGCCTGGGTTGAATAAACTGCTAGTAGTTCATTCACAGAGACCAGTGCATATCTGGAAAGGCAGATGTCAGAATCCCAGTCAGCTATGTCAATGGTGTGGGAGGACCTAATACCAGTGTTGGATTATGGGTTTTATGGGTCTGTAACTGAACACAGTGTCACAATGTACAGGATTTCAAGAAAAACTAGGAGTGGAAGTAGCAGGTCCTATTTCAGACTTGTGGGCCTGGAGCTACAACTCCCTCAGCCTCCCTTGTTAATCCATTCCTTTATGATATTCTAATACACAAGGCTGGCACACAACAAAATGAAAGCTACTTTATTAAACATCCCAGTAACCCACAATCTACAAGTATTTTTAATCATAACCTAAAATGGCATATAAAACTATGAAAAGGATTGACATGAGCAAAGAGAAATGCTTTGTCAAAGGTGTTAAAACACGCTAAACACCCAATCTAAATGGCAAAGCTGTCATGTGGCTTACTTAATTACTGAATTAGTCATAATATTCTTAACACAGACTTAAGGGAAACATATTTAGTAAACCTTGGTACACACTCTGTCTGTGATCCAGCAATAATCATGATAACAGTACATACAGAACAGGTATTGTCACTAGACTGGTATTACAAAAAAGTTAACTAGTGACATTCAGAACTTGAAAGATTATATGCATATGATGATTCATTGCAGGAATTCTGAAAGGCAAACAATTAATGCAGTGTACAATTCTAGCACGTTTTAGTGCAAAAGCTTATTTCAAGGACATGAATCAGTTATCAGTTCCAGTGTCTATGGTTCAGAATAGCTATAAGTATTTTTGGAAAATTTTTGAAATTTATATTTGAAGAGAATTCCTTATTCAATTTGAGATGGTTGAAATTTTTAGCTGTTATTGAATGACAGTGTTTGGAAAGTAGAACAATATTAAACTTTTTTTACTATGAGCACTGATGCTTTGCATACAGCCATTCCAGTACATTTGTACATGATGTCATGCAGCAACTTCATCAGCTGTATTATTAACATTATATGTAGTTTACTGGAGAGCAAATCCATATTTCTAGAATGTGTTTGGTAATCTGAATTCATATAAACAATATTAAGAGAAATATATATGGAGGAATTCAATAAAAGCTACACAGAGTGATTTTCCGTGTAGGTATAGTGGCACGGAGCTTACACGGAAGTAAGCAGCCGTGCGATCTAGTAAAGAAAGCAGGGGGCGGGTGCATGAGCATGCAGACACAGAAGTGTCCATGGAATGTAAATCACCTCATAAGCAGGTGAATTGCATGCAAATGAGAGCGCTGGAGTGATCCAGCAAGGAGATAGGGAGTCCTGCAGACTCAGTGTCGGTGTCCAAAGTGTACACAGAAAATTTCTGTGTACAAGAAATTCAAACTGGAACAGGGGCTGTAGAAGCCCATTTAGAAGGTCAAAAATTGCATAATAGGCACAGGTATGTGCAAAGCTATGCCCTGTGTGTCAAAAAATAATGCAAAATAATGTAATAAATTATTTTTAATACCAATATTACAAATGTGCAGTTATGCAAAAAAAATATTAAAAAGTATAAAAACTTAAAATAATAAATATGTAAGAATAATGCATTATAGGGCCCTAAATGGAGTATGCACAATGAAAGATTTCAGTGGTTGCTAAGAAGGCAGGCCGTGGAATAGTCCAGGTTGTGCGCATGGATCTGTATTCAAATGAGCTGGGGTTACTGAATAGCAAAAATGGCCTATTGTGCCTGCAGATAAAATCCGTGTAGAACCAGAAATGTGTTGGTGTCCACAGAAGAGCTAGCTAACATCAAAAGGGGGTGTGTCACTATATGTTTAAGCAGATTGGAGCTTAGCGCCACCCGTTTGCATGGTGCACCTCTCAGCTAAGCAGGGGATTGTGTCCAGTGCTGCTAAGCTTTGTTTAGCTGTGGGGCATGCATTTTAGCTGGTTTTAGCTATGCTAAGCATGCCTGTGCATGGGGGTGTGTCCAGACTACTGAATAGTGTTTATACCAGTGCTGCGGGTTTGTGTACCACATTGCACTGCTTAGCAGGGAAAGCAGTTAAGAAAAAAAAAAGGAAATTGCCTGGGAAAGCCAATCATGTATAAAATACTGATAACCCCTGTTCCACTTACATTGGGCCATTTAAACCCCTCAGTGATGTAACTGACAGATGGAATGCATCATAGTTAGCCAATCACATAGGCTGCATCTGCTGCAGAGCACTATAAAGTATGCATACACCTTACAATCTGATTTTTCTCCCATAATCTGCATCATTGGAGTACGATGTTGGGAATTTTAACTGGCAGAATGCTAGGGGCTGCTGCTGCTCTGCTACATCTCTATGAGTTAGAGGCTGAGGTCAGTGCTGATGCTGCCACTGACAATAGGCCTAGACTGAGAAAAGTGTTCAGGCCCATGGTAACCTTCAAGGAGCTACATGAGCTGGAGACTGTAGACTGCTACAGGGTGGACAGAGACATATTACAAGAACTCACCGAGCTCTGCCGCCCTCAACTCAGACCCAGAGCCAACAAAGGGGAACCCATCCCAGTGGAAACAAAGGTATGTGTAGCCGTTACATACTAGCTACAGGTACTTTTCAAAGACCAACATGGGACATGCTAGGGGTCTCACAGGCATCTGCATCCAGGGTACTCAACCAGTATCTGTCTGCCATGTAAACACATGCCAGTGAGCACATATATTTACCCTGTACCCCTGAAAAGAGGGCCAGAGGTATGCATCTCTTCTACCATGTAACACACTACCCTGAGGTACTGGGTGCCATACACTGCACTCATGTACACATTAACGTACCTCCCGGTGAGGAGGGTAGAGCCTACGTCAACCAGAAGAGGTATCACTCTATCAACTGACAGGTTGTATGCAATGCCCAGGGCATTGTCATGAATGTATGTGCCAACAGCCCTGGCAGTTATCATGACTCCCATATCTGGCACACATCACAGCTGTACCAGGTGTTTACCGGGGGGACATCCCATATGACCATCTACTAGAAGATGCTGGCTATATACTGGAAACATGGATGATGACACCCATCAGAAATGCACAGACACCTACCAAAGAAGACCATAATGAGGTGCATGCACAAACTGGGCACATCATAGAGCATGTGATTGGCTTCTTCAAGTCACAGTTCCGGTGCTTCAATATATTACCTACTATTACTTAGACCAGGAAGTATGGACAAAGCCATGAAGAATAGTGGGACAAAAGCACAAATATAAGGAGAAGGATTAACTAGTGGCCAGACAAATGTAGAAAGTGAAGAGAATAACAAGTCATGCAGTAACATGGGTTTCCTGGTGTGTATGGAGTCATTAACTCAAATGTCTGTCATCATTTTCTAACATCAATCTGTAATGTTTTGCTACTGATTCACCAGAAAATCACAATGCTATGTAAAACGTACCATACATATGATGCAAAACTCTGTACAGTCTATTACAATGTGTACATTCAATAGATATGAGTCATATATTACGTTCAGCACACAGCCTGGAAATCCCTTGGACAACATGTCAGGGAGGTGCTGGACTGTTGAATCAGCTGCAGCAGCTAAACTGGATGTAGCACACAAAATCCCAAACTGGAATACAGGTAGGTTTGGCGTGGATTCACCTTGTAAGTACTGAACAGTCACATTGGGCATGCTCCTACACTTAACTAATTTCAGCCCATATCTGATGCCTCATCTCCCTAAAGAACTTTTTCTTCTTCACCTTTCTGTTTTTTCTGGTTAGGGGTTGCCACAGCGGAACAACAGTCAGCAGAACGATTGGCAGTGGAGTTTTACAGTGTTGAGTTGCCAGCCCAGCATCCAACCTTCAACAGAAGGCACACACATGCACACACTCACACCTAGAGCCAATTTACAGTGTCCAATCCACCTACAGCATGTCTTTAGTATGTTGGAAGAAACCAGAGCACGCTCATCTGCCTAAAGAACTGATATGTGAAAATATCTCTGTGCATGTAGACAGCTATGTACATCCTCCACATATGTCTATATAACACAGTTACATAACACACACACACACACACACACACACACACACACACACACACACACACACACACACACACACACACACACACACACACACAGCTACATCTAAGTTGACATCCCTGTGATATATATGTGTATATATATATATACACACACACACACACACACACACACACACACACACACACACACACACACACACACACACACACATATAGTGAATATAAAAAATGTACACACCCCTGTTAAAATGCCAGGTTTTTGTGATATAAAAAATGAGACCACAATAAATCATTTCAAGACTTTTCCCACCTTTAATGTGACCTATAACCTCTACAATTCAATTGAAAAACAAACACATCTGTTAGGGGAAAAATATAAAAAATAAAAAATGTACAATAAGCTGGTTGCATAAGTGTGCACACCCTTAAACTAATATTTTGTTGAAGCACCTTTTGATTTAATTACAGCATTCAGTGTTCTTGGGTACACACCTGCCATCAATTAAAGAGACTCTGATTAACTCCAAATAAAGTTCAGCTGTCCTAGTAAGATTTTTCTGACATTTACTCAGTTGCCTGCTACAACAAAAGCCATGGTTCGCAGACAGCTTACAAAGCATCAAAAGGATGTCATTGTTGAAAGGTATCAGTCAGGAGAAGGGTACAAAAAAATTTTCCACAGCATTAGATATACCATGGATCACAGTGAAGACAGTCATCAAAACATGGAGATAATATGGGACAACAGTGACATGTCAGAGAACTGGACATCCATCCAAATTGTTGAAAAGATAAGATGAAATCTGGTCAGAGAGGCTGCCAAGAGACCTACAGCAACACTGATGGAGCTGCAGGAATTTCTGGCAAGTACTAGCTGTGTACTACATGTGACAACAATCCCTCGTATTTTCCATATGTCTGGACTATGGGGTAGGGTTGCAAAATGGAAGCCTTTTCTTACACAGAAAAACATCCAGGCCTGGATAAATTTTGCAAAACAATACATCAAGTCTCCCAAAAGCATGTGGGAAAATGTGTTATGGTCTGATGAAACCAAGGTTGTACTTTTTCCAAAAGGTATATTTGGGGCAAAAACAACACTTCACATTACCAAAAGAAGACTATCCCCATGGTTAAGCATGGTGGTGGCAGTATCATGCTTTGGGTTTGCTTTTCTTCAGCTGGAACTGGGGCTTTAGTCAAGGTGGAGGAAATTATGAACAGTTACGAATACCAGTCACTTTTGACCCAAAACCTTCAGGCACCTGCTAAAAAGCTGAAGATGAAGAGAAATTTCATCTTTCAGCATGATAATGATCCCAAGCATACATGCAAATCAACAAAAGAATGGCCTCACCAGAAGAAAATTAAAGTTTTGGAATGGCCCAGCCACAGCCCAGACCTAAATCCAATAGAAAATCTGTGGGATGACCTGAAGAGGGCTGTGCACAAGAGATGCCCTCACAATCTGACAGATTTGGAACACTTTTGCAAGAAGAGTGGGCAAATATTGCCAAGTTAAGATGTGCCATGCTGATAGACTCCTACCCAAAAAGAATGAATGCTGTAATTAAATCAACAGGTACTTCAACAAAGTATTAGTTTAAGGGTGTGCACACTTATGCAACCAGCTTATTGTACATTTCTTTATTTTGTATATTTTTCCCCTAACAGATTTGTTTTTCAATTGAATTGTACAGGTTATAGGTCACATTAAAGGTGGGAAAAGTTTTGAAATGATTTATTGTGGTATAATTTTTTTATATCACAAAACCCTGACATTTTAACAGGGGCGAGTACACTTTTTATATCCACTCTATGTGTATGTGTATATATATATATATATTTATTTATTTATTTTTATTTATTTTACATTTGTTGACCGGGCTAGTCTGGCTGGATACATGTCCATTTTCAGCAGAGGCCCGAGGAGAAAAGCTCCACTAAATACTAAGTACATTACATAAAAAATCATTACTCTTAAGAAATAGCAAAAATTGGAAGTCAAAATACAGATGACATTGGCAGGTGTTAACTGGTCGGCCAATGTTGAGGAGGGCGCTAGTCACAGGGCCATAAAATGATTGACCTGAAATGATCCTGCATGCCTTGTCATGGGGTATGCATGCAGGATAACACTGTGCCCTACACCTGCCATATATATCTGTGTGTGTGTGTGTGTGTGTGTGTGTGTGTGTGTGTGTGTGTGTGTGTGTGTGTGTGGTGTATGCAGGACTACATGCAGAATGCTGGGGTTATCTGCACCTACACATACAACTTTTGCCTGATGGTAAAAGACCACAGATGCATAATGACATAATTCACCCAACCACAGAACTCTGTTCCTGTGGAATGTCACCCTGTAGGCAGACAATGGTGAGCAGGTGGTATAATGTGCAATGGCTGCAATGCAGGACTTGGACAGGCTATATTGTCACTAACCAATTGTCAACCTAGTAAACTGGAACCGATGAGAAATGGTGATACTGGTAACTGTACGCACATAGCAGGTGTGTTAACAGGTACCCCACTGCTATGACACTAGATACAATAACAGCATAAATCAGGTGCTTTCTGCAGGCCACACAGGCTGTGTAAGGCAAAGCTACTTTGCATAGCCCACAGGTACTGTGGATGCAGCTACATATATACACCAGATGCAACCGGTGGCACGTGCAGTTAGTACTGTCAGCTTTTGTGTTTTATAGTAGGTAGGTAGGGGTTCTAATCTCATATTAGCTACCTTGTATGTATGTAGATATTTCCCTTACAGCAGTACTGACCTGACCATCAGGCCTATGTCTGTGCAATGGTCAATCATTTTATGGCCCTGTGACTAGCGCCCTCCTCAACATTGGCCGACCAGTTAACACCTGCCAATGTCATCCACCTTAACAGCACTGGCTGACACTCTCAAAACCAATAAGCTCTGTGGCACATGTGATAAGTACTTAGTGCTGTAGTATATACTACTAGATAGGTAGGGGCCCTAATCTCAATAAGGGCAACTCTGTATGTGTATGTGTGTAAATAAGTCCCCTTGCAACAGTGAGCCTGTCTCGCCTATCTGTGTACAATGGTTATGCATCTTAGGGCCCTGTGACTAGCTGCTGGCCCAAAATATCCCACATCTACCTCAGCATAAATGCTATCCACCACCACCTACATTTCTAGATACAGAACACCCAGGTGACATGTATCAAGGGTAGCATGCCTTGTCATGGGGTATGCATGCAGGATAACACTGTGCCCTACTGTCCCTGACAAACTGTTCTACACATACACACCTAGGTAACCATGCACATATACAGCTGTACCTTGCTGATGTCATCATTCTGCTGTGCTACCATGCCATCCTGAACCACTGTATTGCCACCAAGTCTCCACAGCATAGCTACTCAGACCCCTGGCACAGAAACATACACAGTTCTGAGAGACACCTGTCATTCTGCAACACTACCATCAATCTAATATCATCCAACTAAGGTACAGACACTTTGATGTGTACTCATGACACATGCCAACATACAGCACCCGTCATGGCATAATGCTACTGCACTACAAACCTTCATGTAATGTAATATAGTCATCCTGTGCATCAGACACATATTTGCATGTCCCTGCATCAATGATATGGATGGTATAAATGTGGCACAGGTATCATCACTTGCACAGGGTGTGATGTGGAGGTGTGAGAGGCCTAGGCTGTGCCAAACAGTTGACATCATGTGTGTGAGTCAGGAAGGGTTGCTGGTCAGCTGGGCCATATAGAAGTGCTGTGTGTGTCTTTTGGTGACCTGCATATGACAGTGATGTTTGAGTGTATGCTTGTGCACAGTGAAGCCATGTGCTAGCCATACATGTGGGTATGTTGGACAGCTGTTTGCTGTACATGGCAGAGATGATAGTTCACCCTCTCTGGCCATGAACACAGACACTGGCTCTGCCAGGAGTGGCAATGGCACCACCATGCCCAGGGCCAGATGCGGTGCTAGTCACTGATGGTGGCTGGTGTCTGCTGGGGCCATGCCCCTCATGGGACCACCCAGGACCACATACTTATGGCCTGCCACATTGTGGTGTGTACAGCATCCTCCCTTCTGTAGTGCTGGGGGTACTGCCACTACTGGAGTGTGAGTGTGCATGGCCACATGGACTCTCAGCAGATGTTGTTGCTGACTTACATCAACATGTCAGATGCCCTACTCCCACCAGATGTTCCAGCAAAAGCAATGTTTGGTCAAGGACTGACAGTGTCTTATGCCACCATCTATCCACTACATCAGTGAAACAATCCATGCCATCACCAATGTGGTGGAGAGAGTCATAGATTTCAGACTGTGCTGCATCCATGATCCTGAGCATTCATCTGGTGTTGTGTTCTGAATGTGCCTATGCCTCCATGATGGACTGAAACTTGTGTTGAGAAACCCGTGATGTGACATCTGTGACTGGTAGTGGATGGGCAGCAGAGTTCCTTCGAGTACCCCTGTCTATCTGCCTGTGTGGGACCTTGCCAGGTCTCTGGATATAGCTAGTGTCTACACTCACTAATGCCATTGTTGTCACACTCTCCCATTCAATGCCACCACACTCTGACTGTTCAATTTCTGTGACTACAGGGGACTGGATATGTGTGAGTATACTGACTGTGTGCGGGCACAATGGGGAGGAATTGGGGTGTCAACCAATGAGACAGATTCAGCCCCTAACAACCCCACCTGAGCCTCACTATAGGCACCATCATCACCAGAGTCCAATGAGGCACTGACATCAGGTTGTGAGGGGGACACACTCCAACCCCCATGCTAACCTGTGGAAGAAGACAAAATAAGTACATTACTACCTGCATTATTATGTATGGTGACACACACACACACACACACACACACACACACACACACACACACACACACACACACACATACATACAGGTGAGGAGCCACAACTGCATTACACATACCACATCTTATTTCTTAACCCATGCATAACACAGAAGCAGACTACAACATACATAGACAAGGCAGTCCTTTTATAACATGCACTGCAGCTACATCCAGTTCATGTTGCCACTACTATACACCTGTGAGATAAGCAATATGTCAGTGTATGTGATAGACCTACACCTAAAACACAGTGCACATGTCTTGAGCATACTATTGTCCCCTGTATAGCAGACTGCATAGAGCTTCTCAAAAATAAGTTTAAATGTGCTACTGCTCCTGCAAATACACAGCTGTGATTATCGAGTCAATGCACTTCAGTTAACCCCTCCAAAACTGAACATACAAGTATTGTACTCTGGCTAAGCATATCTGTTGTGTCTACAGCAAACTGGCAGTCCTTAACATTCTTAGGCTATATATGATCCATAAAACAACAGTATCACACTCACCAGGTACAGGACCTTGGACTCTGGCCACACCTGAAGTACCTATGGAAATGTCAGGGGAGCAGTATTGTCAGCATTACCAAATGTAGCATTGTTACAAGACAATATGTGGTTATATCAACATGTACAGTATGTAATGTGATACTGCCTACATTGCTGACATTCAGAGTATGTGTGTACAACTGTGCATTAAAACCAACCCCCCCCCAATGCAGGTAGCCCTAACACCCGTGTACTGGTATGCAAAGGCTGCCACAATGGATGATACAGTATTACAGCGATGAACACAGGAAGCTTACCTGGATGCTCCTCTGCTGTGGATGCTGTGGCACCCACCTCCACAATGTATGGGGTGACGGATGCTTGGGAGCTAGTAGTTGATCCCAGGTTCACCAGGAATTCCTCTGTGACTGAGAGTGATTGTTCTGCAACAGGCCCTCCAACACTGGCAGCACAGTCCCTGGCCACAGCAGCAGCGGCCCCTTTGACAATGCAGCATTGACCGTATATGTTACCCAGTATCTGACCTGCTCGTAGGTTCTTTCCTGTAGCCCTACTTGGTTGACTGCTGTGATGAGGTCAGCCCACAGTGCATCATGCTGCTCATGGTGCTGGTGACTCCTGGACAGCAGAATGTTGTGATAAAGTATGAGGCCATCCAGGATCACATTATTTTCAGTGGCTGAAAACGGCAAGTTCCTCCGTCTATACATCCTTTCTGAAAGACAAAAAGAAGGGAACACATCACAGGATAAGATACATCACTATCCACTATGTACAGACCCTGCACATCCACATTGACCTGCATGATCCACTGCTATCTCCCACGTCACACCCCACAGTCTATCAACACACTATGTGCGTGGCTATTAACAGCATAGTAGCAATACTGGTTGTGTCTCTGTGTGCTGTGACAGAGTGTGCTGTATGTCTCCACACCCATCAATGCCATCTACTGTGGTGTGTCCCCTATGGGCAACATCCCAGTACCATGTCATACAGCCACTGTCAGACAAGTAGGTGTGTGTTATTACAAGTATATGGGACAGTCCAGCAATATCAGTGTGCGTCAATGACAGAAAGCAATGCAAACATGCTGTAAGGTATCTTCCCTGTAGATGTCGTACTTATCCAGTACACAGATATTTGCAGAAAGTGTACATGTGCCTGATATATGTGGTTCTTTTGCCAAAAATATGTGGATGTCTGGCAAACATCTGTACAATAATTGATGTCTGTTCTCAAAATGTAGAGAAAGTGGTTGTCACAAGCCAGAACCCTCAGAAACCAGTTATGCTACAGTAATATATATTACTGTATTCATACTCTTAGTTTGTATCACCAATATGTACACTCTGTCACTGAGGTTGGGCCTGTGTCCCTAGCACTAATAATGGCTATGACCTGAATTCCTGCTGTAGGGGGTTGCCAGGTATGCTAGCCATAGTTCTCAAGTGATGCGGTATGAATGTTGACAAAACAGTGACCTAGCCAGAGTACATCACGTACAGTCAGGGACACCTTTACAATGTCTGAACTATTCCTGTGTGACATTCACAAACTGAGAGGAGCTGAATGATAGTACATCATGTGATATGGCAGCTGTGTCCACACTTACTTACTGTCAACATGTCTAGCACATACTCCAGTAGCATTCGTACAGGAGCCGACCATTGTAAGAGGGAGTGAGAGGGCCACAGCTGTGATTTAACTCATTACAGCAGAGTGCTCCTCCAGGTGTTTCTGCAGTTACCTCCTACTGTGCCTCTAGGTATCAAATATTGCTTGTTCATATTTGCATTAATAATTCCAAAACCATGCTACATACAAGGTATCTGAATGTTTTATCTTGAAGAATACATGATGACAAGTACAACTGTATTTATATTTGACCTCTGTTAACGAATATTTGTTAGAACTGTATGGTGACAACTTCATTTTTTAAAGGCTCAAGCTACACCATTGGGGGTTAGAGGTACACACTCAAAAGAGCTGTACTGGAGGAAATGAGTTAAGTCACAGCAGGCACAGTTGAGAGGCTTGCCTGTAGCTGTTGGATAGCAGAGTATCCCCAACACCTCATTCCCAGAGATTTACTACAGGCCTACTGTTGTAATCCCTTTTTCCCATAACTGCATCCTTCCATCTGCATCCCATCATATGAGGACTTGTTGTAATACATACCTGGTAGAGTGATGTAATCCTTTTGTGAACAAATTCTCAAGAAAAATGCTTCCTTTATTGCAGTGTCTTGGTAAAGCAAGTTCCAGAACTGTTTTCCATAGGCAGCTGCCAGCCTTTTGTAGGTAATGCTCATTAACAGGTAATTGCCAGTTCTTCAGACAGTGGCTTAGACTTGCTAATTGCATCCAGAACAACTAGGTTGCACTTTCACTAACCAATAACATAGCACAACAGTGCAGTATTTAAGGCCTTCATGTAGGCCTTGGCCCCTTTCTTAGTGTGTGAGATGGACATTAATGAGGTGTGGAGACTACAACATCGTAGAGGATAGGTACAAATACTCACCACTGTTGAGATTTATGAGGCATGTCCACAATTTTGCATGCTATGTTTCGCCATTGTCAAATGACTTTATGATTATCTGGCAATTCAGTGTTAAACATTGTGGGTTGAGGTCAGTAAGGGAGAAGAGACATATGAGTGTCAGACGTCATACCCATCAGCATATGAATGCTGCTGCAGTAGCTGCTGGTCTATCAGCTCTGTATGTTTGTAGGGGCAGACAGTGATGCATGTCCCTGTTGCTTCACCTTTGGCCCCGACCCCTTTATGTTTGAGTGTTGTGCGGATCCCTTGTTCTAGGGGGTGGTGAGGTATGGTAGCTCTGTATCAGGTAGCTTAACATACAGCTTCATATGTTGCAGGCTGCAGCTGCTGCTTTTTGAATAAGACTCACAGTTGGGAGTGTGAACAAGTTGGAGGACACCATGCTATATGTGTCACTGAGGGGCCAGTATCATCTCTGTCATTACAGCAAAGCCAGGGTGAGGGTACCCATAATATTCCAGTCTAGGCATGTGCTTAAGGTACATCTGTTATGTAACAGTGCGCAACATATAGGTAGGTTATACGAACATGTGCAGTTTGTCCCTACCTACATGCTTTTGACTTGCTAACATGGGTAAGAGTTAATTCAGTAGCAGCAACCTGTTTTGGTTAAAATTGCATGACTCAGTCATTATTTCCTGTATTCACAGGAATGCAATTGAAGTGCAACACACTGGATTCAAACCCAGGACTATGGGTGGCCAAATGTACTGAATGCATTGCATTCAACAGACTGAGTGAGCTATTTTGCCACTACTACAGCAGGTGTATTTCCAAGATATATGTGCATGGATACAGTCTGTGACACAGGAATTGCATTAGCATGTGTTTTCTGATGGGTATGAGGTGTGACACTCAAATGTCTGTCATGATTTTCTAACCTCAATCTTTAATGACTTGCAAGTACTTTAGCAGACATATATGTTTTTGTGAAACCATGGTAACTGTGGACATTCTGCAACAGTCTGTACAGTTGACAGCTATACCTGCTATCCCAGGTCTCATGTACATCCATTATTATTTATTTGACTGTGCACTTGTGTATTGTCTGCATCATAGTCCCAATTACACTGCCAATTTCCCCATTATATGTACTTGCAGTGTGTCAGTGGCAATCAGGACATGTTGGTGGAAACATTTACTTTAATTCAGAGCTTAGTGGTCTAGTGGGCTAATGCACTGTGCTTTAGTTGACAAGAGCCTGGGTTTGAGGCATAGCGGGGATGATTACTTTTGCAGATATGCCTAACACTGTCAGAAACACATAAGATGATTAAAGCAGTTTTAAGCAGGTCTGCACGGTTTGCACAGTGTGGTGCACCACTTAGCTCCCCTTAAACCCACACTAAAAATAAAAAAAAAAAGAAAAGAAAAAAGGGTGATAGAAAAGTGGTGCAATGGGGGCAAGCAGGATGAACACATACTGAAAGGCAGGTAGGGATGTGCGGGATGGGTGTAGGAAAGGACCATAGCTCTCTATTTTTGTACAGCAAAAGCTGAGCAGATTTTACAGAATTTGGAATTTGGAGCCTCACACCCCAGAGGGAGGAGTGAGGGCAACTTAACTGTGTTGATTAATTAATATAATAATTACTTGTGTTTAGTGGCCATGTGTGCCAACTGAAGAGCTATATATGGGGCAAATTTATTTATTTTTTTTGTGAGACAGGAGCCTTTACTTTTAAGGAGAGAGTAATGTTGGGGAAGGGATATAGGTACATGTGGGGAGGTAGGTTGGGTAGGACAGGTTGCATTTGCAGTCAGACAAGACAGCATAGAGGGCAGTGTGTGACACATGAGGGGGGTAAACACCTTGGATGGGAGGGTGTTGTGGATTCAGAGGTCCATGTGCCCCCAGATGGCAGCACTGTGACTGAGCTCCCCACCCATGAGCAGTCAACACTGCTCCTCCACTGCCCCGAAGGAAGCTGTGCTGGAGGCTGCGTGCCAGGGCCACCAGGCCCCTCCAGGTTGGTGAGACTGCCCTCTGTCTGGCACAGGCATTGCTCATACCCACAATGAACTATCCTGCACACCATCACTGATAGCTGATCATGGGTGACAACCCCCCCTGCTTCCGGGGGGGGGCTTCATCCACTGAAGCAGTTCCACCCGTAGGTGGTGCAGGGCCAGTGGAGGGGGCACCACCGGCTTGGGTCCCAGACATGTTAGGACCCAGTGCCATGGCCGGCTGAGGTATGCTAGGCAGATTGCCAGGAACTGGCATAGTCAGTCAAGCTGTGCTGTTGAGGTATTTCAATGTATATAGGTTAGTAATGGACAAACCACTTATTTAGTTATAACAGCATGCCAGAACATTGCAAATAACCCAGTAATATAATATTGCAAAGTATATGGAACACAACAATAAGTAAGATAACAGTCAGTATCTGCATGCCAGTAACAGTTGCTGTATAAGGCCAACAATATAGGTAATTCAACAAGATGTGTTAGTATGCAACCACTGAAATACATAACAATAATAAAACACAAGGCCCGGATAATCAACAATTTTACTTCACTAACATAGGATACAATATAATATAAATAGATTTTATATATATATTTTCTCACCTTAAGGACTTGGATTGTAGTGGACTGTTCCATTAGAAGTCTAGTCATGTCATCTTGATTTTCATTTATTCACTTATTTTTTTATTCATTTTTATTTTATTTTATCCATTATTATGGTGACAATATATATATATATATATATATATATATATATATATATACATATATATATATATATATATATACATATATATTTTATGAACTGTTGAAAAGCACAGCATACTTGACTAGCATGTTTTGTTTTTCATTTTAAATAGTTTACATTTGTACAACCTTTTGTAGTTTAGTGTATTCCTGGTTGGGGAGGGGTTTTTACCAGTGAGTTGTGTGCCTGTTGACCTATTAAATAAACTTATGTAATCATGTGACAGGATCAAGGGGAACTTAAACCCTGGATTTTGAATAAGGCTTTTATCTGATGAAGTTATTTTATTTAAATCAACAAAAAGCTCTATGTGTGCTTAATTCAACGCATTTTTATTAAATGCATTTTGTTTTTTACTCGACTTGTTCACTGTCTTGGTGCTGTACTGGAGTGACTGCTTGAACTGTTACCACATTGTTTAGGTTTTTAAAGTGCTGCTATTTACTTCAGTTTGTCTTTGAAGTTGCATAAGTACTTATATCAAAGTGTGTGTGTGGTGTCAGCTACTTGGGCAGAGACACGAAGCACTGGTGGGACAGAGAGGGTACTGGAGGTTAACTTGCCAGCTAGGCTGAGATCTGGACTCTATAGCTGTGCCAGTGGGGAGTCTTACTGGGGACCTGGAGAGCAAGGGAGCAACCAACCCCAGACTGACTGTGATCTCTGTATGCACTTAAGGGAAATTGTACTTTACTCTGTGTATTTGTTATCCTTTCCTCTTATATGAGACGCTGTCCCTGGAGTTAGTGGTGAGGATTGAGGCTCCTTGATTGCTGGGCCAGGGTGTGGTCATCACATTTCTGGTGGCAGTGTTTGGGATAAGATATCCTCTTATTTGTGATTCACAGTGGTCGGGATAAGATATCCTCACTTGTGGCTTGCAGTGGTGTGGGTAGAGTGAACCCAATAGCTTATGTACAGTGATCTCTGAAGGTGTTTTGTACTCTAAATCAGCTACACTGTGTATACTCAGAGTTCAGATCACAATTGTGTTATTTCTTTTGTTAGTTTAGTTAGTCAGGGTGAGCAGGTAGCATGTCAGCACAGGAGTATTGTAAGATGACAAGGAGCCAGCTGGTGGAGATGTGCCAGGCTAGGGGACTGGTGCATGGAAACCTGATTGAGGCAGACCTGATTGCAGCCTTGGTTACAGCTGCATCACAAAACAGCATCCAGGAGGACAATCAGACTGGCAGTGGAGATACAATATCCTCAGAGAATGGACAGCTCAACCTTTCTGCAGTGGACTTAAAAATCCAGCTGGAGCTAAAGACACTTGAGTTGGATGCCAGGCATTTGGAGATAGAAGCCAAAGAAAAGAAGCATCAGAGGAAGCATGAAAGGGAAATGCTGACTCTGCCAGAGTGATGGAGGTAATTGGGAAGGGAGCAATTGGACCCCAGAAGCACAACAGGTCAGTACATTTCTTCTGCAATTTAAAGAGGGGGATAATTTTGATAGTTTTATTCTCATGTTTGAAAGGGTATGCAAACAGTATAGTGTTGACCAAAGGCTCTGGGTATGGTTCCTGACCCCCTTACTCCATGGGAAAACTGTAACTTGTATATCACAAATGCCTGACTCTGTCTGTTTTGATTATACTGCTGTAAAAATGTTGGTTAGAATGTTTTAAGCTAACACCTGAAATGTATAGGAAAAAGTTTTGTGAGCATAGACGCAAGGCAGATGAAAATGTATGTGAATATGTTGCTGAACTGTGAACTTATTTTCATAGCTGCGTGAGTGGAGGTCAGGTCACCACTTTTGAAGGGCTGGCAGACCTTTTGTTGAGGGAACAAGCCCTTAGCACTTTGCCTGAGGACATGAGGATCTGGTTAGCTGATAGACAATGTGCTACTTCAGATGAGTTGGGGAAGAAAGGAGACCTGTACCTAGCCAGCAGGGCAACCCTGCACAGGAAGGGGACCCCCCAGTACTGCTCATGGGTCTAAAGGAACCCATGGTGGGTAGCACAAACTGCCCTAACAGAATCTGCCAGTAGCAGAGGAAGCCACTAGTCCAGGTACATGTCCAGGAACTAGGGTGAAATGTTTTAAATACAACCAGTGGGGCCATGTGGCATACAGGTATCCATGGAGGCCAGGTGGGGAACCAAAGTTGAGGGAGCCAGTAAGTGGGAAAGACAAAATGCCAACCGTAGGTTATCTTGGGATAACAACTGTACCAAATTACCACCAGAGGCTATATCCTATTGTAGTGAATGACAAAGAGGCCATTGCCAAGAGAGACACAGTCTCTGATATAACCATTGTAAAGTCTGCAATGGTTACAGAGGAGCACTACTTGCCTGGGAAGTCTACTCCAGTCAGGGCTTTAGGAGGGATCCCATTCCAAATACCTTTGGCTAGGGTTCACCTTGACTGGAAGGGTGGAAAAGGAAGACATTAAGTATGTGTGTTTGAGGATATACTTGCAGATGTCCTGATAGGGAATGATTTTGATAATGCAGTACCCTGCGCTTCTGCAGTTACACGCAGTCAGGCTTGGAGTAAAGCATGTAAGTCTGGTAGCCTGGGAGAGACCCAGACAGACTGCATACTTGCAGCCAGGACTGGTGAAGTGGTTACTTCAGGAAGGGAGCTACACTGTAGTAGTGAGACTGAAGGTGAGCCACAGCTGCTTGTGGGTACTGATGGGCCCTTGGACAGAGTGACTGCAAAGGTAGAGGTGAGTAGTAGTACCCAGGCTGACAGTGAGGCACCACTGTCAGAGGATGCCAGACTTCCTGTAGAAGGGGAGCTGGGAAGGGTTACAAGGAGAGAGTTGAGACAGGCGCAGCTCTCAGACCCTACATTGCAAGGCCTGAGGCAGGTAGCTAGGGAAGCACCTGACTCTCAAGGGAAGGGAGAATCTGTATACTGGGACAAAGGGTTACTGTATAGAGAGTGGACCCCTGAGGGAGGTCTAGAAGGTGAGAGAGTACAGCAGTTGGCAGTGTCTAGAGCTTACCATCTTGCACTTCTAGCCATAGCCCATGATATTCCCTTTCCAGGTCATATGGGCATAAAACGTACAAAGAGGCATATTATGCAAAACTTCTATTGGCCTGGAATTTCCAGAGATGTGCCAGGGTACTGCAGAACCTGTGAGCATTGCCAAAAGGTAGTCAAGGCAGGAGACAAGGTGAGCGCTCCTTTGATGCCTGTGATTGAGGAGCCATTCAGAGGGTAGCTATGGATATTGTGGGTCCTCTGAGTACCCCAAGTTCCACAGGGAAAAAGTATATCCTAGTGGTAGTGGAATATGCTACATGATACCCTGAGACAGTGGCTTTGTCCTCCATTGAGGCAGAGAAGGTGGCAAATGCTTTGTTAGAGATTTTCAGCAGGGTAGGTTTCCCAAAAGAAATACTATCTGACCAAGGTGCCAATTTTATGTCAGACCTGCTGGCTTGCCTGTGGAAGTCGTGTGGGGCGAAGCACATGAAGACCACCCCCTACCATCCCAGACTAATGGTTTTGTTGAGGTGTTAAACTCTACAATCAAGTCCATGCTATTGACATTTGCAGATCAGTTTAAGAGGGAGTAGGACAAATATTTGCCCCATCTCTTGTTTGCTTACAGAGAGGTTCCCCAGGAATCCATAGGTTTTTCACCCTTTGAGTTGCTGTATGGGCATAAGGTGAGGGGACCTCTAGATTTAGTTTGAGATGAGTGGGTAGATGAGTGTGAGTCTCAAAAGGAGTCTGTTGTGGCATACATCCTAAACCTAAGGACAAGGCTCAGGGAACTCTTGGGCTTGCCCCAGGAGAATCTGACAGAAGCCCAACAGCAGAAAAAGGTGTGGTATGACAGGAATGCTTGAGCTAGAGAGTATGGTGTGGGGCAGCAGGTAATGGTTCTCATTCCTGTCATACACAACAAGTTGCAAGCAGCTTGGGAGGGACCCTACAAGGTGGTAAGAAAGATAAGTGATGTTAACTACAGGGTGGAAGTGCTAGGCAGATGGCAGGGGCACAAATTGTACCATGTTAACATGATGAAACCTTACCATGATAGGGAAGCCCTTGTGTTAAGTATTTGCAGTGGATTGCAATAGGAGTCTGAGGGAGATCTGGGGACTAATCCCCACAGTGAGGCTCAGACTGACACCTTGCTGGAAGGGGTAGCAATGCCCCAGCAGCTATCTAATACCCAGGTTCGAGAAATCTGAGCAGCGTTGCAAGAATTTGGGGACATGTTCACTGGGAAACCAGGGTGAACCCACCTGGTGCAGCACCAGGTGGATACAGGACCACAAAGGCCTATTAGGCAGACCCCTTATAGGGTGCCTGATAGAGTCAAACTGACCCTATGGGAAGAGGTACATGAGATGTTTTGACTAGGGGGGATTCAAGAGTCCATTAGTCCTTGGGTCTCACCAGTGGTGTTGGTGCTAAAGAAGGATGGCAGCACCCGGTTCTGTGTGGATTACAGAAAATTAAATAGTCACACAGATTCAGATGCTTACCCCATGCCTAGGACAGATGAGGCCCTAGAGCAGCTGGGTGGGGCTAAGTATCTTACAACCATTGATCTTACCAAGGATTACTGGCAGGTGCCTTTGACTCCCAGTGCTAGAGATGAGTCAGCCTTTGTGACTCATTTTGGCTTGTATGAGTTCACAAAGATGCCCTTTGGGATGAAGAATGCCACAGTGACTTTCCAGAGGCTGGTGGGTAATATCCTAGCAGGAGCAGGAGGGTTTGCCCTTGCTTACCTAGATGATATTGCCATCTATAGCCATTCCTGGCCAGAGCACCTTCAGCATGTCCGACAGGTGCTGGGCAGACTACAGAGGGCAGGGTTGACCATTAAGCCAAGCAAATGTCAGGTGGGTATAGCAGAGGTCTCCTACCTAGGACATAGAGTGGGGAGTGGTAAGATAAGGTCAGAACCTGTCAAAGCAGAAGCCATTCAGGCATGGCCTGCACCTGTTACCAAAAGGCAGGTGAGGGCATTCTTAGGGACAGCAGGGTACTACCAAAAGTTCGCCCCCAGTTATAGTACCATAGCTGCTCTCCTCACAGACCTGACAAGGAAGAACAGGCCAGATAAGGCTGTGTGGACCCCAGCATGTGAGCAGGCATTTCAGAAGCTTAAAGAAGCTTTTGAAGGACCCTCTGTGTTAGCCAGTCCAGATTACAGCAAATAATTTGTTGTGCAAGTGGATGCTTCAAACCATGGGGTGGGGGCTGTACTTAGCCAGATTTCTTCAGAGGGACAAGAGCACCCATGACAGATCACAGCCCTCTAATATTGTTAGCAAAATGCCAAGTTGCTAAGATGGAGCCTGGGGTTGCAAGCATATGATATGTCAGTGCAGCACCACAGTGGGATTAGCAATGCCAAAGTAGATGGGCTTTCAAGACAGGGAATGGGGTGAGGTACTCACAGATAGACCTTACCCTCTGAAGCGGAGCTTCTCAATGATCACTTGAAAAACTAGCTTGAGTTCTCCAGGGGGGAAGAGATTTGAGGACTGGGGTAAGATGGGCAAAGGCTGCCAGCCTAGTCAAATAGAATTTGATACATAATTCCAGGTTAGTGGCGCAGGATGATACCTCTGAGATCGTCCATGTGCAGCTAACATCAGGCAAATCTGCAGTGCAAATTGTGGCCTGCTACAGATCACCCTCCATGATCCAGGACCACCACTCCGCCTTTCTGGAGACACTGGAAAACATGAAGGTCCTACCGAACACCCTGATATTGGATTATTTCAATTACCCTACCATTAACTGGGAAAACTACTTGAGTACAAACTGCCAGGCTCAGCGTTTCCTGGAATTTATCAACTCAAATGCCCTGGATCAGCTGGTAACCCCCTGACCAGAGGCCACAACATATTGGACCTGGTCATCACCAACATGGGCGACAGGTGTTCCATACTGGAGGTCAACCCATCACTGCTTAGATTAGACCATAAACTAATCAGCCTGGATGTCCACAGCCCACCACCACCCCCAACCAAGGAAACCACAGTGAAAAACATTTCTAAAGCAAACTTCACCTTACTTAAGGCAGAGGTGGTAAGTTTCACAGCCCCCACGCTAAAGGATAACACTGCCCAAGATGCAGAATCCTTTACAATTGCACTCTATGAGCACCTACAAGGATGCATGATTGTGCCATCCCTAGCAAAACCAAGACTCACTCCTCTAAGAGAAGGAAACCAGTCTGGTGGACCCCTGCCATAAACAGGTTATACAACAAAAGGAGGAAACTAGTTCAGAAAAAAAGCAAATCCCAAGAAGGAAATACATCCCTGATCAGTATCAGTAAGAAACTAAGGTCCCTCATAAAATCATCCAAGGATAACTTCAAAAGAAAAATAGCCAAGGATTCAAAAGATAACCGCAAAGCCTTCTTTAGCTATGTCAAGAATCTAAGTGGCAACTCATAGATATGCTCTGAGCTAATGCAAAATAGCACAAAATATACTGAACCTACTGATATTGCCAACATCTTGGCAAATAGATTCAGTGCAAACTTCACCTCCCTCTCACCTTCAAAAGGGCCCACAACAATACCGGAAAAGTGGAGTGTCCCAGAAATCACAGAAGCACATGTGAAAACAGCCCCTTCAAAAGCCAAAAACACAGCATCAATGGGGCCAGATGGTATCCCAGGCTGCATCTTGCACGAACTACAGAAAAAACTAACCCCCCACCTAAACACGCTGTTCACCCTTAGCCTCTCCATGGGCTATGTGCCCATAGAATGGCACACAGCAACAGTTATTCCACTCCACAAAGGAGGGGCCACAACTGACCCTGATAACTATCGCCCCATAAGCCTGACTAGCCTGGTCTGCAAGGCTATGGAGCACATCATCATGGAACTCATTGACAAAGACATTGGGAACCACCAAACACTTGACCCGACCCAGTTTGGCTTTGTTAAGGGCAGATCATACCTACTAAACCTGGTTGACTTCTTCAAGACAGTCACCAAGGCTATAGATGAGGGAAAGGTGGTTCACACAGCCTACCTTGATCTCACCAAGGTGTTCAACATGATTTCTCACTTGGATATTATAGAAAAACTCACCAGCCTGAACATAAACCCCTATGTCACAAGATGGGTTGCCAACTGGCTTACAGACAGAACTCACACAGTAAGAATAGCAGGCTACAGGTCCGACACTAAACCAGTCACAAGTGGTGTCCCTCAAGGCTCGGTTCTGGGACCCGTACTGTTCAGCATATATTTCTCAGAAGTACAGGCAAACACATGAGGACTATGGCTAACCAAGTTCGCCGAAGACTGCAAACTGGGAGCCATAATTGACTCTCCGGCTGACACGGACATCTTTCAAAAAGGCCTTATTGAGACAGACACCTGGTGTCAAAGTCATGGACTCAAGCTAAATGCCAAAAAATGCATAGTCATCCCATTTGGGAAAAACAAAACACCCACAAATTACCACATAGGTGGCAGCCCCCTTAATACAGAAGAGGTAATAAGAGATCTGGGGACCCAGGTAGATAGCAATCTTTCCTTTGACAATCATATTGCCCATCTAATTACTAAGGGGTTTGCATCTAGAAATAAAGAGTTTATAGTCCCCCTCTTCTCGTCACTCATCAGACCCATCATAGAGTACAATGCCCCATTTGGGATGTACCTTACAAGATACTTCCAACTGCTAGAAAGACCACAAAAGCACCTCACCAAGAGGATTACTGGCCTCAAACATATGTCCTATGCAGTCCGACTGAAAATCTCTGGCTGTAATCAGTGACATATTGCTTACTCAGAGGTGATCTTTGCCTGACTTACAAAGCCATGTCCAACTCAGAATTGATGGACATGCTCCACCTAACGAAATCCAAGTCACTGCGAGCCACGCACTCTAGTGAGCTAAACCTCACCACAACAATAAATAGAACATGCTGGAAGGATAGATTCCTGTCTCAGAGACTCCCCATGCTTTGGAACAAATTCCTAACTACATTAGGCAGAGCCCCTCACTAACACTCTTCAAGAGAAACCTTGACGAGAGGATGGGTAACAGAAAATACACCCCTGGGATCACTTCATTGGCTCTGCTTGACAGAGGCTCAGTTAATTAATCAATGGGGCAGAGAAAGCCGACACACTTTGGCTTGGCTTATAAATGCCCTTGGGCAGATAGACTAATACCTATCTATGAACCTATGAACCTAATTCTATCATTTGTATATATAAATGTAAAATACAGGCTTGCATTCTTAAATGAAAGAAAACACTATAAAATGTAAACTTCAATATTGTTGCAACATTGATATCTGCTGTAAGGAAACCTAAACCAAGCATTTCAAATGTTCTTTGAAGTAAAATTATCTAAATAGTGGTGCCGAAGTGGCTGGCTGAACACATTCTGTCGATTGTCTTAACTTAAAGAATAATTGCTAGAGTATACATGTGAAATGGCTTTTATTGTTGTAGTTTCCTGAGCAGCTGTTAGATTGCTAAATAATGCAGTTTGTTGGCCTGGGAACTCCAGATTAAGTGTCAAAATGATGTAATGTGTATACTGGGAAAACATAAGTGTCAAAATGATGTAATTTGGGAGGGCCTAGCAAATATGTTTGTTAGTGAGTTTAAAAACTATTGCTCAGTGAGAGACTGTGAGCATTTTGATCTTGATATCAAACTTATCAGCTCTCTGCCTGTTGTCTTATGTAAGTAGTATCTTAAAAATATGTTTTCTTGTAGTAATAGCTAGGAACTTAGAAGAAAGTTAGACAAGTGTTTTAATGTTATACCAGAACTTTCCTACTGTATTGTTTTAAGTTTCTGTGTGATCTCTGAACTCTTAGATATCACTGTGGTGTAGTAGTATTGTCTTGTGATTTTAATTATTTATTATTAAATATTTTAAAAACATTTACTTGTGACTGGTTTGTGTAGAGATAATTAAGCTCTAGAGTACATTGCATATTTATAGAGTTTATTGTAATAAGCCACTCTAATAAGCCTTAGACTGAATAGTCACATTACCAATTGGATAATAGTATTGCACAGTAATAATTGGACAGCCTTTTAAGGGCCTTTGGGTAGCTGATAAGTATTAGCTGGTGGTGGCAGAAATTACTACCATATGTGTCAGCCTTTCCCAGGAGTGTCTGTGAAGTTGTATAAATACTTATCTCAAAGTGTGTGTGGTGTGTCAGCTACCTGGGCAGGGACACAAAGCACTGGTGGAACAGAGAGGGTACTGGAGGTTAGCTTGCCAGCTAGTCTGAGATCTGGACCCTATAGCTGTGCCAGTGGGGAGTCCTATTGGGGACCTGGAGAACAAGGGAACAACCAGCCCCAGACTGACTGTGATCTCTGTGTGCACTTAAGGGAAATTGTACTTTACTGTGTGTATGTGTTATCCTTTCCTCTTATATGAGAAGCCTTCCATGGTGTTAATGGTGAGGATTGAGGCTCCTTGATTGCTGGGCCAGGGCACAGTCATCATAGTGAGTATTTCTGCTTTATTAAAATTGAAATACATTTTAGGGTAGGTACCCTAGTTTTTAAAGGAGTTTTTCAATATTTTAATGCATATCATTTTGTAAACATATTTCTTTTATTGTGCAATTCGCTGATATTACTGTGATGTTATTAATCAATTTTGGAGTAATTAAGATTATTAAGTAGGAAGGGCGTGGGTATTTAATGGTTGGGTTTCAGTATTATGTTGTTCTGAGGAAGACCTAATAGTGTTTGGATGAAAGCGCTTAATGTGCAAACCATATCAGAGTATTGGGTTGGCTACTTGACCAATATACAGTTGCAGGTAATATATATGCAGACTACTGCTATTACAGTTTCATGCTTGTGTGCAGCACTGTACCTTGGAGCAAGAATGCATATAGCTAAACTGCAGTGGTTAACACAAGACACTCTTGATATACACAATATACCTTGGGTGTTCCTAGTATTGCTTCAGAGGTTGGTGCAGAACATTACTCAAGCCCCAACACCCTAGCCCAAAGGTTCCTGGAGTTCATAAACTCAAATGCTATGGAACAACTAGTCACCATTCCCACAAGAGGAGAAAATATACTAGACCTGATCATCACAAACATGGGGACAAAATGCTCCACACCGGAAGTATATCCCTCATTGGTGAGATCAGACCATAAATTAATCTCATTGGAGATCCACATCCCGCCCCCACCCCCAGCAAAAAAGACCACAGTGAAGAACTTCTCAAAAGCAAACTTCACATTTCTTAAGACTGGAGTGGTATCCTTCAAGGACCCGAGCCAGTGGAAACCACAACCCACGCTGCTGAAACCCTTACAAATGCCTTCTATGAGCACCTCCAGGAATGTATGGATCAAGCAATCCCTAATAAAATCAAGACCCTTTCCACCAAAGGCAGGCGCCTGGTCTGGTGGACCCCAGCCATAAACAAACTCTACAACAAGAGGAGAAAGCTACTACATGACAGAGCAAAATCCCTAAAAGGGAAGGCATCTCTGATCAATACTAGCAAAAACTACGATCACTCATAAAATCATCCAAGGCCAACTTTGAGAGAAAAATCGCTAATGACACAAAAGACAATCATAAGGCCTTCTTTAGCTATGTTAGAAACCTGGGTGGAAACTCCCAGATATGCTCAGAATTAGTCCAAAATGATAAAAAATCACTGAACCCACAGACATTGCCAACATACTGGCAGACAGGTTCAGTGCAAATTTCTCCCTCCCTCCCCAAAAGGAGAAATATCTATCCCACCAGAGTCTAGCCTCCCAAACATCTCAGATGCCCAGGTGAGAGCTGCTCTCTCTAAAGCAAAAAACACAGCATCAATGGGACCAGACGGTGTCCCCGGCTGTGTGCTACACAAACTCAATGAGGAACTAAACCCACACATAAGGCTGCTGTTTAATCTTAGCCTTACTACAGGATCTTACCCAAAGAATGGCGACTGCAACTGTGGTCCCACTCCACAAAGGCGGTGCTTCTACGGACCCTGGAAATTACCGCCCCATAAGCTTGACAAGCCTTGTCTGCAAAGCTATGGAGAGGATCATAATGGAACTCATAAATAAAGACATTGGGGACCTACAGACACTGGATCCTACCCAATTTGGCTTTGTCAAGGGCAGATCCTGCCTCTTGAACTTGGTTGACTTTTGAAACAGTCACTAAGGCCATTGATGAGGGTAAGGCAGTTCACACAGCCTACCTTGACCTAGCAAAAGCGTTCGACACAATACCCCACTCGGGCATCATAGAAAAGCTCACCAGCTTAGATGTAAACCCATATGTCACAAGATGGGTTGCAAACTGGCTCAAGGACAGAACACACAGGGTTAGAGTTGCTGGTGCCATGTCAGACTCTAAGCTGGTCATGAGCGGTGTCCCACAGGGCTCAGTCCTGGGCCCCTCTTGTTCGGCATTTATTTTCTGAAGTGCAGGCAAACATAGGGGATTGTGGCTGACAAAATTTGCAGATGACTGCAAACTGGGCACCATAACTGACACTCCATCAGACACAGACATCCTCCAGAGAGGTCTCATAGAAATGGATAACTGGTGCCAGAGCCATGGCCTTAAGCTAAATGCCAAAAATGTATAGTCATACCCTTTGGGAAAAACAAGGTAACCCTAATTACCACATAGGTGGTAATCCATTAAACACGGAAGAAGTTATCAGGGACCTGGGGACCCAAGTTGACAGTAACCTCTCTTTTGACACTCACATTGCCAAAGTGGTCAGGAAGACCTTCTACATTGCCCACCTGATCATGAAGGGATTCACATCCAGATCAGGAGAGGTCATTGTACCCTGTACTCTTCACTTATCAGACCAATGATTGAGTACAATGCCCCATTCGGAATGTACCTTACCCAACACCTGCAGCAGTTGGAAAGACCCCAAAAGTTCCTCACCAAAAGGATAAAGGGGCTCAAACATATGTCATATGATGCCCAACTGAAGAAACTCCAGCTCTATTCAGTCGCATACCATCTGCTCAGAGGTGATCTGTGCCTGACATACAAGGCCATGTCCAACCCGGAATTAATGGACATGCTCCACCTCAAAAAATCCAAATCCACCAGAGCCACGAGAGCAAGAGACTTAAACCTCAACACGGATATAAATAGGACATGCTGGAGGGACAGATTCATCACCCAGAGACTCCCTACACTGTGGAACAGAATCCCAGTCCATGTGAGGCAGAGCCCCTCACTGACTCTGTTCAAGAGAAATCTTGACGAGTGGATGGGAGATCGTAGGTTTACCCAGGGAATCATCTCTGTGTCACTGCTGGACAGAGGCACAGCAAACTAATGGGTATAGTATTCTCATCCTAAGGGGTGGTGAAAGCCACACACACTCTGGCTAGGCTTATAAATGCCCTAGGGCAGATAGCCTAGTATGAACCTATGAACCTATGAACCTATGTCATTATGCGTATATCTTGTAGTACAGCTCTAAATCCACAGTTCTGCATAACACTCTTCCTTAGCTAACCTTGAGTCACTTAGTGGTATTCTTTGTGTTTGTATTTCAGAGCAGATGTCAGACTCGATTTCATGAACAACATCCCTACTTACACACATATTGCCCAACAGTTTATATAATGCAGGTGTTGCAATACAGCCATAATTCCATAAGTATTGCAGTAGAAACTTTATTTCATTAACATTATCAGGTTTCATGCTTTAATCTTTATTTCACTATACTTGGTAGTAGTCAGTTATTGCAGTACAAGCCTAGGTCCACATTCATTGCAATACACAAATCTGTGCTGTATGTACCTACTGGCAGTGAATGAATTACTATATCTTGTGTATTAGACTATAGATTGCAAATTAATCTGTACTCACCACACTCAAGGCGCAACCTGGCCAGGTGCCTTGCATAGGCCTCTAGGTTGCAAGATCTCTCCTCTGCAGTTGTAGGGAGAGAAACACACCATTATGTATACCTGTCTATCACACACTCAGATTAGGTATTGGTAAAACAATGTTAACAGTACTTACAAACATGTGGGGCATTCCCATCCTGAGCATCCTGGACCCAGGTGTCCAGAAGTCCTCTTTTGTGACACTTCAGATTATCATAATGATGATGGACCTGCTCACCTGTGTGGGGGATACCTGCTGCACTGGTGAGAATGTGTGCCAGCCAGTTCTAGGCCTCTGACTTGTACTCCAATCCATGGAACTGGCCCTACACAGCTGGTGTTCATGGTCTTTCATGAGGAGTCTAACCATGACCCTGGACTCCAGAATGTCCCACCTCTGCACCAGGAAGCGCACACCCTGTCCAACATCTGTCATAGTTCCTGCACAGTTCAAACTCCGACAGAATATGCTGTATTCCCACTGAGTGAGCTTAATATAGCCTGTTGTCCCACCCTTACACACCATTGGGCCATTTTTAAAAATATGATGCATCCCTTAGCACTGCTCAAACCAGCTTAGCTGAGCTGAGCACTGCTTAAACTGGCAATGCTCAGAAATGCTTAGCAATGCACAAACCAGCTAAGCATAGCCAATTGTTGCCTAAACAGAGACTGTTTTAGCAGTGCTTATCTTGGCTTAGCACAGCTTAGCAGAGATTAGCTGAGCACAGCACATCATGATTTAAAAGTAATTGGCATAATATATATTTACAAAATGATTGCTTATTTCTCTTCCAAGTATTCACACACTGCACCTACCGCACATAAGGCTGTGACTCTAACTACTTGGCTACATGGATATGGGGAATGCTGCTATACTTTTACATATACCTCTGAGCCAAGTTTAAGCACTGCTAAGCACCATGCCATGCAAACCTGCTAAGCTATACTTAAAGTTGACCTTTGAATCATAAAATAAATGCATCCAGTTTCTATGTTTAGATGTCTGGCATGTGTCAGTCACTGCGTGCCTTGCAAACTTAAAATAAAAAAAATTATTACATTGCATTTATTGCTATCAGGTGCTTGGACAGTGCAGAGTGTGTGTTACTCATCTACAGACACAGTTAGTGACACACACCCTATACTGATTCAATACCACCACCCCGGCTCTCCCTCAGTAATGTGCCTTCATTAATATGCACGGTGTACTACCTAGGGGGATCCCCAAACACGTACATAGTACCTTCCATGTAGGCTCTACACTATGCCTACATGGATTTTATCAAATATGGGGGAATAGTCTTTTCCTGCATGGTAGTATGCATCCACAGTTCTTATATACTTCCATTAATAAGATCCAAACATATCAGAGAGACTGATCATACAGACATATTACCTGTCTCATCATACCACTGATTCAATTGTGGTTGTGGGTGGATTTGAAGAAAGAGTTAATAATTTTGTTTAACTTGGCTATAGCACTCGTTAGGTCAATTGGATAATTATAGCAACATTGGTCATTAAGGAAGAGGAAGAGTATCCTTATCCTGAATGAAATTCACAAACAATGACAAACCAGCCAAAATATCTCCTTCCTCATTCTCAACATCTTTAAAATGTCAATACTATTTTATAAAGAAAACTGGATATTTTAGCTACATTCCAGAAAATTTCATTAAAACTGGACAGAAGCCATCATAATTATATAAGAGATCTAGAAATGTAAATTTTTTTCTTTGTGATAAAAATTATGACAGTCCTTTTATACCACACACTGAGAGAGAAGATGTGCACCCATGCATGCAAACACATGAAATTGAATGATAAAGTTACACATTTTATTACCAGATTGACAATATGTAAAAATTGTATACTGATTGTGTCACATATATTTTGGAGAGTATAGAACATGCCAATATTTACATGTATGGAAATGTAATCAAAAGTTCAGAACTAAAATCTTATATCAGATAAACATATAAAGTTAGCTAGTAATGCATTCTTGAAATACACAAAGAGGTCTAAAGGTGGTCAATTGTTTAGTTTCTGTGCTCTTGAGGTTATAGATAATAGCAAAAGAAATGGCAAAGTTAATTGAATTACAGAGTATAAAAATACTCTGGAGTTTAACAAGCATGAAGTTTGTGCTTCAGGGCCTAAAGAAAGTGTTTTCCTTAAACATTCATTAATGAGAAAATCGTCAGTTCAATAATTAAGTGCATCATATGACAAGTTTATTATTTAGTTTTACATGCTAGCCTAGGGCAGTTTTATTGCTTTTGAAAGGGTTCTTTACATGAACGATTCTGTAATTTCAATCTTTGTATTTTTGCATGCTTTGTATCTGAATAGTATTTGAAGAACATTTCCAAAAATGAAGCTTCATTGCTGGGCAAAATCTTACTTTTTTTTTTTTTTTTTTTTTTTAAGTTATGGACAGGGACCTATAGAGAAAATATGCAGACAGTCCTGGAATTACTGTTTAGTATAACCCCAAATAAATTATTAACATTTCTGCTCTCCTTATGTAATTATTTCACTTGGGATAGAACTCCTTGCAAACATTCCTAAAAAAAATAAGTACAGATGCAATGTACATTATTGAAAACTTTCTATATTTAAAAATTACTGTCAACAAATGCTTCTTTTGGTTTGGATAATGGTGGCTAAAATGTTCTATATTGCTTAACAAGACTCTACAAGGAAGTTGTATGGCTTTTCTACATGAAATATATGGCATAAATAGCTTGGCTTAATTTGCATACACACACATTGATCTACATCCTCCCTCTTAAAAAGATTGCCCTTTGTAAAAACAATATTAGAGTTAGACATGCATTGCTATAGACATTAGAAACAAGACACTGGTCTCAAATACTTCTTATCTGCCTAAACTCTGCTCCTTGTTATTTCATAATGTATGATCTCAGCTCTGGGAAAACATTCTTCACAACACCAATTTGATCATAACTTTTGGATGTTTGCATCCTTACCACTTCTTCTCGTAATGGATTGAGCAGTTTGCTGTTTTTATCATAGTAGGACTTATAGGTTAGGCATTTCTTCAACAGATTAGCTTTCACTGACCTGTTGTTCTTGACACATAGAGCCAACAATTGACTAGTGTTTGGAAAATGGTTCTGGTTTGTTTCGACAGAAGTTTCTGAGCAGGTGAAACAAGATGTTTATCATGAGGAACCTTTCTGAGATTCAAGAGGTTCCGAAAAATATCACTATTATCTTGTTTTAACTTCTTTAGTAACTGTTTTGCACTTTGAACTGCACATTCTGCTTTGACTGTGGGTACTTTGGGCTACTAGTGACATGAGTAAAGTCCCATTCTTCAGCAAATCATTTGAACTGTTTGCTTGCAAACTGCATGCCATTGTCAAAAATAACTTTATGCAGACTACTATGCATTACAAAATGATGCTTCATCTTAGTAATGACAGTACTAGATGCTAGATTGGGAAGTAGGTCAATCTCAAACCAAATGGAGTAAGAGTCAATTAACACCAAATAATGTTGACCACTCCAATCGAAAAGGTCGGTGGCTACTGTTGATCAATGCAGTTCAGGAATCTGTTTTAGCTGAAGTGGTTCCTTCTGCAGATGTGGCTTAGTACCATTACACACAGAACAAGATAAAAGTGCTCTCTCAATGTCTAATAATATAGAAGGCCAAAACACTAGTCCGCTCACCCTTCTTTTGGTAGAGTCAGTTCCTGGGTGACCATGATGCAATATAGTAATGTACTCTTGTTGCAAGGACTTTGGAACAATTACTTTTGGACCTTTCATAATGATAGGACAAAATCTCATCTCTGTATGGAAAATAAAGTTGCACTTCTTGAGGTAAACTAGATTGCTTTGACGGTCATCCTCAATTGATAAAATGGTTGAGCCTTTGTAAAAGTGGATCTGTGGCTGTGTGAACTCTCAACTCATCATAATGTGTGGAAGAGATTTTTTTTCACTTCCGTGACTTCAAAATCAAGGTTCTGTGGTGTTTCTGTGTGATACAATGTATCAGCAAGATAAAGAAGTTTGCCTTTCTTTTAGACAAGATTGAAATTATACTTTTGCAGTCTCAGTATCATATGTTGCAGTCTGGCTGGAGCTGAATGTATAGGCTTTCTTAAGATAGTGACTAGAGGTTGACGGTCTGTTTTGATCTGGATTGGTCTTCTATAAACATGATCATGGAACTTCAAATGTGCACAAAATTGCCAAAAGCTCTTTCTTGATCTGGGCATACTGCATTCCAGTTTGGGTAAGAGTTCTTGATGAATAGGTGACAGGTTTTCTCTCTTGTAGAATGACTGCAACTAGACCAAATTTCAAAGCATCACATGAAAGAGTAACTGTTTTTTGAACATCATAGTATCTGAAAGTTAGTGGGCTGGCAATTCTGTTTCAGGACATCAAATGCTCTTTGTTGTTTCTCTAACCAAGACCAGGATATATCTTTACATGTCAGCTCTCTGAGTGGTGCTGATAGTTGGCTCAAGTCTGGAATGAATTTGCCTAGATAGTTAGCCATGCTATGAAAACATTGCAGGGCTTGAACATTGTCTGGAGCTGGCAACTCAAGGATGGCTGCTTGGTATGAAGGATCTGGCTAGAAGCCTGAACTGGTAAATAAATGGCCAACATAAGTAACCTCTTGTAGCCTGAATTTGCATTTTTGTGGATTGAGCTTAAGATTCACTTGATATGCCCTTTCCAGAACTTTTCTGAGGTTTCTGTCATGCTCAACTTCACCATTACCTCCTACTAGTATAACGTCAAAGATAATAGCACAAGGATACCCAGAAAAAAGTTGCTCCATTGCATGTTGAAAGACCACTTGCAGAATTTATCCCAAATGGCATTCTCAAAAACTTGTACCTGCCAAACGGAATTCTGAAAGCAGTGAGCAATGATGATTTCTTGTCAAGCTGAATTTGCATCTAAGACAGAAAAAACAGTGGCATTTGTCATCAAGACTGCAACTTCTTCAACTGTGCACATTGGATTATGAGGCCTTTTTAGTGCTTTGTTCAAATCTCATGGATCCATGCATATTCTGATGTCATCTGAGCTTTTCTTATGAGCTACCACCATAGAAGATAACAATTCAGTTGGTTTTGCAACTGGAAAAATCACACCTTGTCTCGCCATTTTATCTGTCTCAGATTTTACTCTGTCCTGCATGGCTATTGGAACTTTTTTTGTGGGCCTGATAACTGGACTGACATCTGGGTCTAACTTCACCAAGTACAGAACTGGAAGCTTCCTTAATTTGTCTTTGAAAGGATCAGCATTAGCAGTAAAACTGTACTGGATTAAATTAGAGTAATGGTCTTTCAAGCTAACTTGGAGGATTATTAAATGAAAGCAGTCCCATTTCCAAACTGTCTCTGAGACCTAATAATGACTGGATGTGCCTGTTGACCACATAAAATAACAAGTCATAGCTTCTTCCAGCTGAATAACATGAAAGCACTATTGAGCCTTCAGTTTAATTTCTTCACCACCATAAGCAACAATCTTCACACTCCTTACCAAATCAAGCCTTTCACCATGACACACTGTAGCAAATGTTTCTTCTGACATAACATTGCTGCACTTGGAACCTGTATCAACTTTGAGCTCTATGGGTTTTTCATTTATCTGAACAGTGCAAAATACTTAATTCTTTGCCCATAAATCTACTGCATTGACTGTTTCATGAAGCACTGACTCACCATCAACATAAAGAGTAGGGTTGCAGCTCTCTAATTGATCAACTAATTTCTTAAAATGTTCCCTTTCAGTAAAAGAATCTGGGCCTTTTGATTTACAAAACCTTTTGAAATTATTCCATTTATTGCATTTGTAACATTGCTGACCAAAAGCTAAACATTTCTCCCTTTTAGATTGATGACTTCTACCACAATCACGACAGTTGGCAATGAAACTAGATGGGGGCCTATGCTTTGAGTTTGCTGACTCACTCTTATGCTTCACTGAGACTGTGTGAGCTGTGGAATTTTTTGTAAAGCTCTGGGGTTTATCAGTGAGTGCTGCAGGGCCTACAGCTGCTGCTATGTCCTTGGGCCTGTTTCTTTTAACTGTGTGCTGCATATTATCAACATGAGCTTTATCACTGTGTCTTCTACAATTGTTCTCATTTCTAAGCATATCTGTGTGCTTGTCTGTGGGCTTGTATATCTGACAAATCTCAATGGTCTTATTCAAAGTTAAATCACTGTCATGAAGCAGCACATCTTTAATACCACATACAAGTCTGTCTTTTACCAATTCATCCCTTAAATCACCAAATCTGCACATTTTAGCCATATTTCTCAAGTCAGTTATATATGCTGCAAAAGTTTCACCAAGTTTCTGATCCCTTGTATAAAATAAGTGCCTTTTCATTGTAACATTTGTCTGGGAGGGGTTACACATTTTTTCTAAATTTACATTTCAAGCACTCAGGGTCCTCCCTTGAGCCTGTACAACAATATGAGAGTTTCCCTCCTCTCCTGTATAGATACCAGGTGCATTTAACAATGAACATTCCCTTTCTATGGCTTCTGACCCAGCTAAATTAAGCAGAATAAATGCCTTCACACAGTCATCTTTATCAGAAAATGCAGCCTGTATGAAAATGTCATACTCTTGTTCAAACACTGTTCAGTTCTCAGTAATATTACTGTCAAATACAAGTGCACAGGGGTTTCAAAATCCATCTGCCATGCTCACAAACTATGTGTTTGAGCACACACTAAAACTATGGCCCTTATAATTATGTATGAACAAACTATTTTGTAAGCTTGTACTAGCATTCAAATGCACAATAAACTCTTTGAAAAACTGTACTTTGTGAAATATCCTTTGTAATGGCTGTATTATGTGAACTAACTTCACTGTAATACTGCATAAACATGTAAACACTTTATACACTTCTGATGACTTGAATATCATTGATTAATATGAAAAATACATACTTTGTGAAAATGCAGTAATTTCCCTTATTTTATTTGTTTCATGCAATTCAGAGTTTATTTCAAACATTTTCCATAGTAATTCAAATATTTTATCAATATCAGACATACTGGATTATGTGAATATTTTTTAAAATGTTCTGTATGCCTCGTTTCATATTTTGTGAATAAAAAATAGTGGTGAGCAAGTTTTAATATCTGAAATTCATTTCTGACCTGTTTTGTGAAGTATGCTTATTATAAGGATGATTCACTCCTTTATATTCCTTCAGTTTCAGCTGAGTGCCTCTCAATCTTGAACAGAAGAACTTGGATTCCATCCTGGCTTCAAGTCCTTTAGATATGTCACTTCTGACACCATGTCACTTGTCCCTCTCTAACATAGATGACAAGCAGGCAGGGTATTTCATTTAGATGTTTTAATACATAGAAACATATCAGGATGGATAGCAGCATCATAACATATAAACAAACTGGTTAACCGACAGACCTTGCATACATACGTGCTTACATCTCAACAGCTTACTACAAAATGGCAGTTAGACTTGCACATACTCAGTATTTATACACTTGTACAAGCCCTTGTATAGCTTCTTAAAGATGCATACACACACACACACACACACACACACACACACACACACACACACACACACACACACACACACACACACATTGATCTACACGTGTGAAAAATTTAGATCACTAGATCAAGAGCATCTGCATAGGCTGTTTCACAAATTGCACATCCATAGGCAACGACACCAAGCAATGCATTGTCTAAATAATATAGCATATGATTAATACCAACAACAAGCAATGATGCTGACAGTGGGCATTTTTGAACTCAGTTCACTAATAATCTTGAACTGAGATGTCTATTTCCATTGATACAAGTAGATGCAGAAGTTAAACAGTACAAATTATGAATTGAATCAGCAACCTGAAAACATAATCCAAAATAATATAACAATTGAAAAATATGTTTTTTATTTATCAAATCAAACATATTAGTTGTGTCAAATCTCAAAATATCAGGTTCAATTGAATGGATTATGTTATTTTCTAAAGGTAGTATTATCATCTGTAGATGTTTATTGTGATCCACAATCTTTCTTCCAGAGCATAACTTATACTGTCCTTTAAATAGAATCGAGTCAAGTATTGTAGTTATATGATTATTAATAAACTCAGCTATAATATGATAATTTGCATTTAATGTGAACATAGTTCAATTGTCTGAGAAATTATCTCCATATTTTGCATCATCAATTCATGCATCATTGATTGTAGAATCCTTCAACCACGAGGTTTTTATAATATAGTATTTTTGGTAGGTATGGAACAACTTCATTAACACATCTAACAGAATATGACTATATAATAATTCTCTGGGCAAAGTGCTTTATTTTTCTTTCTTTGTAAAAGTTTTATTACAGGTTTTGAGATATTACATATAATTCAAAAAATGACAATAATAAATATACATGATATATCAAAAGTGGGACTGTTATAAATACATGAGAATGAGAAATGAAGCTCCATAAGTGCAGAACAAATAATAACTTTTATAAGAATTCTTGAATTAAAATATTCTAAGAATATACTTTATTTTTAAAGTTAAAAGAGGTGACAGTATTTAGAAACCTATCAGAGAGAGAACTTTGGATCACTGATTCTTTTTAAAAGGTTTAGGGAATACCTACTCTTTTTATAGATTTCTCTTTCTGTGTTAATTCTCATTGGGTAGACAATAAATCTTTGAATTTCAGTGTTGAAAACATTTTTCTATATTTAGTTATGTTTTTCCTTGCTAAGGCCAAGACAAATCTTAAGAGATAATTATTTCCATTATTTATCTGAAAGTTCTCAGGAATCTTGTATCAGATTAGCAACTCATTCAGTAAAACATTTTTTTGGACTATAACATTGCATTCTTCCAAAACACTAATACAAATTAGCAGGCAAAAAAGTATGTGACCAGTTAGCTTTAAAGCACTGTTTGCATCTTCAACACTGAATAGGTTTATCTGAAGCAAATTTTCATAATATCTACAGTGTTACAAATAAACATGTGGGAAGAAAAAATTCCATGTAAAAAAGCCAATAATGTAGTAAAGATGTATTTCTCACACATATTAATAGATAAGTTTTGCTTCTTTCAAAAACATTAAAATTTCCCTAAAGTAATGAGATTCCCAAATGTATTATTCAGTTTAGTATTATAAAAACAAAGATTTTGAATAAATTAGAAATTATATTGTTTGGGCTAACTTCATTGCATAAAATATCATATATAGAGAGTATTAATTTAATGGGATTTTTGTAAAAAGATTGTGAAAGAGGAGAATATTTGATTTGTGGTGAGATTTAATATTCTGCAAAATTAAGCATTCTTGGGTTTCTAAGTAAATTTCTGAAGCTAAGGATTGTGTTGGCTTAATTTCTATACAATTGAGACAATTACACCATGCTAGAAAAATATTTTTCCACTAGATAATTTTGTAAAAATGAATCCTCACAGAAAACATTAGTTATATTAAAAGTAATCAGTAAACCAAATCATAATTTCAAGTCAGGATTACCAAGAATTATAGCTTTAACATTTTTAATGTTGTCAATATATCTCAACTGTCTGAATAGATATTGAATTAGATGACGTTACATAAACAGGCCCACAATAAGTTTGTTTATTATGTCAGTAGAAGAAGAATTAATTTACATTATATGAGAAAAAAAGAAATATGCAATGATATGCAATTTGCTGTACACATATTGTCTAACCAGTACACTACAACTCTAAACATTTCCATTGTAGTATAAGTTTCTATATTTGGTAAATTAATTCCTTCTAAATTCTATGATCTAGTATGATATGAAGAGCAATTCTAGGCTTTTTGGAGGAAATTTAAAAGTAATTTATTGATTTTAAGTGATTTTTGTTCAGATTGTTTTATGTATAAAATCCTTTGAAATAAGATCAGTTTTGTTAATTGAAATCTGCCTTCAAATTATATTATTAATCTGTACTATCTAGAGATAAAATTCTATATGCCTTTCAATATTTTCTTATAGTTAACTTCTTTACTTTTTTCAATAGATTTATTAATTGTTACACCTAGATAAGTCAGTGTGTGGGATTTACTACCTATACAATCACATTGAGACATTGAAACATCTGTAAGCTGCTCTTTTTAAAATAAGGTAATTAGATTTTAGTTTTTTGAAATAAAGATCTGATATCTTTGCAAATTTGAAATTAAACACAATGTTTAATGATTATTCAGAATTTATTAATGTTCGCTTGGTGTCATTTACAAAAAGCATAATTTTATAATTATAATGTTCATTCAACTCTAATCCTTTTATTTATCATTAGCTCCAATTACAACAACCAATATGTCTATGACAACTACTTTATTTTATTTAAATAGTTAAAGGTATTGATTCTGAGGAGAATGGACCTAATTTAATGTAGGCATTATTGATTATATATGTAGTATGTAAAAAGATGGATAAATTGGGAGGAGAATTCAAATAGTTCTAAAGATTTAAATAAATAGTCCAATTTTAACAAATCAAAGCACTTTTGAATGTTAGGACTAATAAAAATGACTTTTTGATCCTTGTTATCCAAAAGACCTGTCATTAATATTCTTTTAATACTGTCATGTGTTTGTCTCTTTTAGATGAAACCAGACTGGTCTGTTTCATTATGTCCAGAAGAAACCTTCATCTAAGATAGACCTGAGAATTTTATAGTCAATATTTAGCAATGTGATTGTTCTGTATGCAGAACATAATAATGGTTTTCTATATTATTTATAATGAGATTTGTAAAAGAATATCTCCAGGAGGGAAGAATTGTCCCAATTTACCAGATGTCTGATATGACATTATGGAAAAGGTGTATAATTTAGACTGGGGAGTAATTTAATATATCTGGAGTTAATCCATCAATACCTAGTGACTGATTTTTTTTAATTTCTTTATTCTACATGATAATAATGTGACAATTTTACAGCACATTTACTTTAGTTTGTACTCATGTGTGTGTGTGCATGTGTGTGTGTATGCATGTGTGAGTGTGCTTGTGTGCATGTGTGCATGTGTGTGTGTATGTGTGTGTGGAGAAAGAACCTAGTAAATTCTAGCCCTCTTGATTACTGTAGGACATTGAAGAATATCATTTTGATTTTGAACATTCGGTTCATTTGAATTTTTTTAGATTTTCTGTGTTATTTGCATGACCAAGAGCACATTTTCTATTTACTGCTATACACTAAACAGAAAAAATAATGATTGAAATAATGTTTCATCAGATTTGACTAAAAATAAATAACTAAAAATATTCCTACAAGACCTGAGATATGTATTTTTTCTTACCGAGTTTTATTCTGATAGTTGCACACTGCTTCATAGATTTAATAATCTAGATAAGAATTGCTTTGATTTGACTTTACTGAGATCATAGACAGATCCTAACCATTCTTTGTCCTCTGATTGTGGTAGAACTTTGACGAATGCCATTTTTTATAGGTCAGTGTTCTCATTTGGTTTGTTTAGATTTTCCATGTTGTTATAAGCTGCCTGTGTTTGCACAATAATGTTCATTTGACAGCCACATTTAGCCACATACTTTGACACAGGTACATTCAGCTATATCTTTCTCTTTACATCTAATCTTTCCAAATCATTACTGGTTAGTGTATTTAACAAAACTGGTCATACAGACAGCTGCTTGTATAATGTGCTGTGCACAATGGGTTAGCAAAGTAGTGTCTAACAGCCCATAGCTGATTTACTTCAGCAATATTATATTGCAGTTGCTTCACTGTGTCCTTAGCAGTTAGCAATTGCTATGCACAGTGCATATTTAATAGTCACTTAACACAACCAATTAATTCCTCCATAGTAATGTCAAAAAACTCACATTTAACTGAATGCAGTACTCTGTTTATTTTAGCTAATTTTCTGAATACCTGGACTAAAATGAAGGGCTAGCCTACTTGTCTTCATTTTGTTACTAACCTCACAACACTTGATATCCAAGGCAGTGTAGCAACTGTCTGATGCTCACAGATAATGAACTTTGTTTTCATGCAAGATATTCTGTTTGTGAGAGATGAGTGTATTTAACTTAAACTTTCTTAAAAGGACACAAACTGTGAAAATCACACACTTCCACAAACCTCTGTACCAACCCACACAAAAATGTCTTATACTGAGGCTGTAAAAAACCTTTGCAAAAACCTCCTAGATATACAAAGACTAGGTATCAGTGGAAATTTTAACATGATATCTTTTTCTAGAACACCTCCAATAAAAAGTCAGCAGGATTTTAACATCTCAAATCCAGTAAACTGGATCACTCTGCAGATAAAAACATCTGAGTGAATGATGATTCTGTTGACAAATATACCAATTCTCCTCTCAAAAGGCTGGATAAACACAAGGTGAATAAGGTGAATAATTTCTCTTTGACATGCCAGAATCTCTAATACTTACAGGGTCCTTAATGCCCTTTCATCTGGCAGATATGACTGAAGAATGGTTATGGTCCATGAGAGAGTGAATGACTTTCTACATTCCTTGGGTATCCACATTTTGATTTTACTTATATGACTTGTCTTGGTCAATACAGAAGATAAAGAAAAAGTCACTGTAGTCACCATTAACTTCTGTCATATAAGTGTGTTTTTTTGTGACACAGAGAGCCATGTTGCAACTCTCCATGAATGTAACAAATGCAGGCAAATCTCTGGTCTTGAGGTGAATCCTTTCTTCAACAAGAATGATGCCTAGGTACAAAGAAGAAACTAATTGTCTTCAACAATTGGTTAAATAGCTGGTGATATTCCAGGCATACCTCTCAACATTTTAGTTCAATAAATCTGGACAAAGTTTAAAATAAAGGGGAGGCAAAGGCCCAAAAATAGGGACAGTGTTTAAATATTGTTCTGGGATATGGGCTAGCATGTATTTTCTGAAGGATGTGAAGTACAAAACTCATATGTATGCCATGTTATTTATTGACTTCAATCGTTTTTATTTATTTTTATTTATTTTACATTTGTAGAAGGGGATATATGTCCATTTTCAATGGAGGGACGGGGAGAAAAGCTCCACACATCAGAATAGTATTACAGAAACACAGGTACAATAGCAAGTTTAGACAAATTATAACAGTACATTACATATTAGTTTATGAGCAAGGAAAGAAAAAATACATTCCTAGTTACAAAAAAATACATTACTAGTTACATAAGTATGGATATACGTCAGAAAATACATAAAGGTAAGTGAAATAGGGCACTTTTAAAGTAAAAGGATTACACACACATTATTGTTAGTAGTTAGTAAAATATTAATGAGATTGGGTGAGTGAGAGGATTAGTGTCTGTAGACAAGGGAGGTAGTTAGTCTGGCTTTGCACAGGGGCATAGCCAGTGTGATTTAAGGTATGGTTTGAGTTTGGTTTTAAATAGGGTAATTGTTGGTAGGGAGGTTAGGTCATTAGGGAGGGTGTTCCAGGTTTTACCCACTGTGCTAGAGAATAGTGAGTCTCCAGCTAGATTGTTGGTTTTACTTATCTTTACTAATAATTTATTTGAAGACCACAGGGTCTTTAGGTTATTGTAGGGGATGATTAGGTTAGTGAGTTTTGGAGTATTTGTAGGTTGATACAGAATCTTATGGGCAATAATTATTTGGTTCAATAGAATAAGATTTGACAACTCTAACCATCCGAGTTGATAAAGATTATTGCAATGATGGGTTCTATAGGTAGACCCAGTAGCAAATCTGGCAATATTATTGTAGGAAATAGCCAGCTTGTTGAGATTGCTTTTACATAGTTTAGTATAGATAGGGGATGCATATAGTAGGGTTGAGATTAAGTGGGTGCGGGCAATGGTGGTCCTAGCTAGTGGAGTCAGAAAGGGTTTGATCTTGTAGAGGGAGCCTAGTTTCTTGTTTACTGTTTTTATCATGTTGTTAATATGTGGCTCAAAGGTAAGGTTGTTGTCAATTAGTACTCCAAGTAGTTTTGCGGCAGAATCGGGATATATAATTGTACCATTGCTAGATGTGACAGTGAAGTGCAGTAGGGAGGCTCTGCGGGTGGGAGTAAATAATAGCATTTTTGTTTTGTTTGGGTTCAGGATGACACATCTGTGAAGAAGCCAATTCTCTACTCTGCTAAACACATCTTGGGTTAGGGACTGAAGTTGTGATGGTGAAGAGGCTGAGCATATTAATGTGGAATCATCTGCATATTGGATACAGGTAGCTTGAGGTAATACAGAGTGCAGGTCGTTATTAAAAGCAGAAAAGAGGAGAGGACCCAATATGGAGCCTTGAGGGACACTCAGGGCAACTGGGAGGTGGGAAGACAAGTTATTCTCCCATAATACAGCCTGTTGCCTGTTATCTAAATAGGATTGGAACCACTGTATAGCAAGTGGATCCAGTGAGAAGTTTCTAAGTATGTTTGTGAGTAGCAGGTGATGGACCATGTCGAAGGCTTTTGACAAATCAATGAAGATGGCTGAGGATAGAGTGTCATTATTATGATTTTTATTAATACAGTCAGTGAACGATAAGAGAGCAGAGGTGGTGCTAAGAAATGGTCTGAAGCCATGTTGGCAGGTAGCTAGTAGGTTGTTTTCTAGTAGGTGGTTTAATAGTTGCTTAAGAATGCACTTTTCCATGATTTTTGCCAGTGGGGATAATATGGCTATAGGCCTATAGTTAGAAAAATCTTTGGAATTACCACCTTTATGCAGGGGGATGATATGTGAGATTTTCCAGATTGATGGAATAGTTCCTTCAGAAATAGTTCTGTTAATGAGGATGGATATGGGGTAGGCTATAGCTTTAGCAGCTTTTTGCAGGTATTCTGCAGGTAGTTGATCTGCAGAGAGGGTGGTGGGTTTACGTTTCTGAATAAGGGTGCAGACAAAGGATGTAGGAACAGGTTGAAATTGAAATAGTGGGGGGCTGTTAGGGATATCAGTAGACAGAGATGTAGTGTTAGGGGATACTTGATTGGGCAAAGATTGAATGGTGTCTGTGAAAAAAGTGTTAAAAGCATTGGCAATTTAGATAGGGCTGTTGAGATTAGAGCCTGTGGGGGTGGGTGTAATAGAGCAACCTGGGTGTAAAAGTTTATTGATACCAGACCAGAATTTTTGAGGTTTATTTTGGTGGGTTTGTTGGAGATGACAGTAAAAGGTTTTTTTTTTTGTCAGTCAATATGGCTTTTTTAGTTTCATTTCTTAATTGTCTAAACTTTAGTTGATCTGTTGGACTTTTGGTTGTGCACCACATAGCTCAGAGTTTGTTTCTATGGAGGATATTTTGTTTGGTAGTTTTGGAGAGCCATGGGGCTGGTTTAGACCTGCTTCTTATTATTCGTGTTGGGGCATGGTAGTCTAGGATGGTTAAAATTTTAGAATTAAAGTAGTTAATGGCTTCTTCTAATGGTAGGTGTTTTAGGGGTGACCAGTTGCAGGCTAAGAGTTCTTTTTGAAAGCTGTCAGAGTTATAATTTTTGTTAGACCTTGATTTTTTTATAAATGGTTGGGTTTAGGATGTCACTCTTACACCTGATTAAGAGGGTGAGTGAGTAATCACTTATATCTTCAGGGATGGTACCTACTTTGTAAGATTGGTGATTACTATTTGTGAGGATCCAATCTAGGGTGCTGTGATTGTTATTATGTTTATTGGTTCTAGTGGGGGCTGTAATAGTTTGCGTAAAACCATGTAGGTTGATATGGGTAGAAGTCTGTTGAGATGTACAGCTCATCCAGTTTATATTATAGTCACCAAGAATTATGGTTTCTTGAGGATAGGTGGAGGATAACCAACTTAGGATGGCCTCTAAGGTGTTGATATTATTGCCTGGGGGAAGGTAGATACAGATTATATAGACTGATTTACATTTGTTGAGTTGAATTTTGAAGATAAGAATTTCTGCATTGCTAGTTAGAGGAGGTTTAGAATCTATGGAGGTGACTTGTAATTCAGATTTACATAAAATAGCTATACCTCCACCTTTTCTAGAGTTGCGGTCAAGTCGCAGGATATTGTAACCTTGGGGAATAGCAGTAGTATCTTGTATTGTTGGCTAGAGCCATGTTTCAGAGAGACAGAGGATGTCAAATGAATGTACATCCATGAGGGCATGTAGGTGGGCAACTTTATTATTCATGCTTTGAATATTTAGATGGGCTATCAGGAGAGAGTAAGTGGGTCTATTAAGCAGATGTGCATTAATAGAGGTTGGGGTGTTAGGCTTTGTGGTAGTGGTAGAATTTGGGCCGGGGTTTGGGTGTATGTCACCATCAATTAGGGAGTGGACTTGTATTACCAGATTGTGAAGTAAGCCTTTACATATTAAGTTCTGGGGTTTTCTAGCTTTAGGTTTGAGGTATGTGATGTGAGTGAGTCTATGAAATTTGGCTGGTAAATACTTCGGTAGTCAGGATGTGTAATTATGGCTATGAGGGGTGAAAAGTGTTGGTGTGGAAGTTTGTTTAATGGGGTTATGAAAGTGCAGGTAGTTAAGGTGTTCATAAAAAGTAAGTAGGTATGGTATAGCTAAAATAGGTAGAAGTGATAGTAGGAGTAAGGGTTTCAAGTGTGTAATGGTAGTGTTAGGTGGCATTGTAGAGGTAATGTGTGTAGGTTAGTTTACAGGGAGAAGAGCAGTTAGTGTAGTAGGATGATAACTAGTGGAAAGTGGGTTGTAGCACTTTAAGGGGTTGGACGATGTAATTGGTTATATGGATAGAGGGTGTGGCCAGTGTGTATATATGTAGATGTACTGGGGGCGGGTGAGAATTGGGGGCAGGGTAGGGGAGTGGAGTGAGCCCGCAGGGCGAATGGAGCGGGTAGAGCCACAGTAGGAGTGAGCCCAAGGAGAACAATCAGTGGAGAGCTGATTGTTAAGGTAAGTGAAGGTGGAGACGATGGGAGGTGAGAGTCTTGATAGTGGGGTTAGAGGGAGGGTAGCTAACTGATACAGAGTAAGAAGGTAGAGGGATTTAGTGGGACTATATCTCTACAAGCTAGAAATACTGTATTCTTGTGAGTTGTGTTGTAAGACAGAATGATTGATCTAGGAGAAGGGCACATCTAGTGGCCAAAATCTGTATAGCTACTATAGTTTCTTTTTGGGAGGTAGCAGGTCTTGGAATTTGAGGAGGGAAGGATATAATATACTTACAAGGGTATAGGAGGGAAGGTAGGCTAATAAGAAGAAAAATGCAGGTTATGGCTGCTGGCCGCTCTAGCAGTGGAGTGTACTATAAGACCTACAGTGATTTATACAATGTTGCTTCCACAGATGGATGTTATATAACACATACTTTCTTCACTTGTATTGTCATTGAGGGGCTGTTGCTCAGGGCGGGAGAAGATTCAGTTCCTTAGTTTAGGGTGAAGATGGCAATTATAAGATGGTTTAAGGTTGTTGGCCAATAAGACAGGGCAGTTCCACAGCTTTAGTGCTGTACGAGCAGGTAGAGCAATTTCTTCACTTGTATTGTCCTTGAAGGGCTGTTGCTTAGGGTGGGAAAAGATTCAATTCCTTAGTTTAGGGTGAAGTGATTTTCCAGAAAACCACACATTTTACAAAGGACAGCACAAAATATGAGGCAAAAATCTGGACAGTTAAGAGGTATGATTCCAGGTTGATCTAGTATGTATAAACACAGAACAAGATCATCAACTGCTCTACTTACTTTGCCAAGGATGGTCTGCACCTCTTACTCCAAGCTTTCTTAATACTGGCTTGACCTTGAGAGTCTCCTACATTCGGAGTGCATACTTGCCTGTATAATTATTGAAACTTGATTTATATGTTTTGAAATAACTCCCTCCATATCTGGGTTTTGTACCTACCATGCCTTGAGCCCTTATGGCAATTGTGGTTGTGTCTATATATTTGTTAGGACCATATTACCTTTAGACAGAACCTCAGGAACCAGGAAACATAGACCTTTGAGCTCCAAATCACACTAAACAAAACTGTTAGTTTACAGCCTGTTACAGGACACACTCTGTGTCCTCTGCTAAACATGTACAGTTCCTAGATGTAATTGTTGAACTCCCTATAAACAAAAACTTTCATTATATTAGGAGACTTTGTATCCTATATTTGAGGTAAAGATGATCCAGTTTATTGATGGGTAGCTAATAGGCCAGATTCCAAAAGATTTGCCTCATTATAAGTGACTTCTTCTGGTGTAATTCTGCTTTACAAATTGTCCTTGCTCTAGTGTAAGAGGGATGAGGTACTGCCCACTACAATACTGTCAAATACTGGAGTGAGTGAAACAGGTGTACTGTGTGCAACACTGGTGAATGGAGATGTAGCTGTTCATGGGTTGTAGAAGGATAAAGCCCTGATAATGGCCCAGGTGCTGACAAGGAAGGTTGAGAATGCCTATTCCGGGCAGGGCTGGAAGAAATTCCATGCAGGTCAGCCTCACAGACAGGTGCTGGAGATGTGTGGGAGAGTTGTTGTCTGCTGGTAGGTTAAGTCACCATGGATGCAGGATGATATGCATACATATTGCTCATCCATCTTGAGACAGAGTATATGTGTATGTGGGTGTGTGGGGGGTTGGTTGTGTGTGTGTAACTGTGTGTGTGTGTGTGTGTGTGTGTGTGTGTGTGTGTGTGTGTGTGTGTGTGTGTGTGTGTGTGTGTGTGTGTGTGTGTGAAGTAAGGTTTTACAAAAAATTCTCCTGGCGGCATATATAACAATGTCCCAAAGTGTCTCATCCATTGTCAGGGTCAAATGTAGAACAGTCAATGAGGAAAGGTTTTGGGAGCAGCTGATAGTCGGCTGCAACAGGGGCCAAAATGTTAATAATTAAATAGGGGACAGGGATTGTCTTCACTCTCTGACAAGCCATGACTGTGTAATAGCCTTTGTGGGTTTGGGTGGATATTTCCACGGGAAGGCAAAGCAAACCAGTGCTTCAGCCAATACAGAGTGGTGGTACAGCTCAACTGAGAAAAGACCCCGACAGCTACTGCAATGATCGCATCTGTGACTATCTCATCTCACTGTGAGGAAGAAATGGAGTGACTGATCTTGGAGAGCTGATGATCAGTAGGTAAAATGAAAAATAAAAATTTGAAAAAAATGCTCACATTTGGGAGGTTGAATGAAACCCAACTATCTTTCAAATGTCCATGACATTGTGAGGTAAACCAAACTTCACAGCACTTCCCCTAACCATTGAGCTGGGACAACTGAGAAACATTATGAAAAGCACAGTCCTAAAGTGCTAAACAAAAGCAGTAAGTAGTATAAGCAGCAACTATTGTATTAGTCTAAGAAAAGGAGTAAGCAAATGGCATGTAAATAAACCAAAACAATTAGAGATGAGAAACTACTTAGTACAGCAATGCAAGTAAACAAAATAAGATAAACAATATACATAGGAAAGGCAGAATCATAAGAACTGTATTATTTTTGCTAGGTCACCTCATTAACATATCTGATCTGAGGAATGTCACACCTCGGGCAGCCTACACAAATCCTAAACTTCCATTTTCTGAAAAATTAATTAAAAAGCTTAAGCCAAATGTGTGAATATCTTGCGAATAGTAAAAAGGTACAAATGGCAATGCTGTCAGTAAAAAGTGCTCTTCACAGCAATAATATCAAGTGGGTTCACTGTATTTACATCAGTACTGATATGCACTTGCCATTTCACATGAGGAAGATAATGCAGAGCAGACCCTCAGGGATGCATTTTACATAGAATCACCAGAGGATCTCATGAGCTGGAGATCACAGCTGTGGATAAGAGAATGTTGTCTAGTTTGTCTTGCTTAGAAAGTTATGACAGTGAACCTTAGCAGGACAAAGAGCTTAAAAAATGTTGGATAGAAAGCAAAACCGAGATGAAAAGGTACCTCTACTAATAGGGATTAGAAAATCTGACATTGGTAAAAGATCCTCTGGGCCATGCAGCTGTTGCATTTTCATTTAAGTAGTAGGCTAGAAGCCATTATTAACAGTTTCTGCAGTTTCCGAGAACTCTGTTTGGATCCATGATTGATTATTTTAACTAGTGCATTGCATCTTTCAAAAATGGAATTTCACTTTATTATCCCTACTTATTTATATGAACTAGTGCTGTAAAAATCATTGTAGAGCTTTGCTTGTCTGCTTTTAAGGTTACTGACAGATAAAAGGATAAATCTGTTTTTGGAAAATATTGGGCCAGATTCCAAAAGAGCTGCTCTCAGTCTAAGTCTTCATCTTTCTAAAAGACTTTAGGGTGGATTCGTAAAGGTCGACACTAGGTATACGCCATATGTTCACTTTGAGGTAACCTTACCCAACCACATTGCACTAGGTATATACCATTTGTTCATCTTGAGGTAATCTTACCCAACCATATTGCATTAGGTATGCATCATATGTTCACCTTGAGGTAACCTTACCCAACCGCATTCCACTAGGTATGCCCCATATGTTCTCCTGAGGTAACCTTAACCAACTACATTGCATTAGGTATACACCATATGCTCACCTTCAGGTAACCTTACCCAACCACACTGCACTAGGTGTACACCATATGTTCACCTTCAGGTAACCTTACCCAACCACATTGCACTAGGAATACACCATATGTTCACCTTCAGGTAACCTTACCCAACCACACTGCACTAGGTATACACAATATGATCATCTTGAGGTAACCTTACCCAACCACATTGCTTTGCCAGTCTATTCAGAAATGTTGCTCAAAGTGTGCGCATAGTGTACGCATTGTGACAACCTTTATGAATCCCCCCTTTGCTCTCAGTGTGACTTTGTTCAGTATAAGACATATCTATAAACAAGCTTACACCAGAGACCAGATTCCAAAACACCTGTTCTCAGCCTGCTGTCAGAGTAAGTGAAGCAAGTCTTTTTGCATCTGACCCACTCTGTTCCGACTTAATGTATATTGCACTGTATTTTTCCTACTCACTTGTTTCTCAGATAAAAAGGATTTGCAAACTAATAGACTTCCCAGTTTGCAAATAGATTTATGGATAGAAAGATTGATAGATAGATACAGAAAAAAGTAATGGTTAAGACTAAAACAAACATCTGTTTTATTCTATTAAGAAATTAATAGATAGACAGACAGATGCACAGAAGCATAGATATAAAGAAAAAGCATAATGGTTAAGTTTCAAAACTGCAATTAAATTGAAAGCATTGTTTATTCAAAGGTAAACCATGACTTACTAAATAAAATAAGCTTTATGCAAAAACAATGTATATATCTATGCATCAGTGCATTGCTGGCTCAGTAAAAGAATACATGTTTTAACAGTGTTTTGAACTTGAGTGGCTTGTGTGACGATTGGGGAGAGATGGGTGAAGGCTGCCAGCCTAGTCAAATAGAATTTGATATATAATTTTGGCATTTGTAAATAAATGTAAAATACAGGCATGTTTTCTTGAGTGTAAAAGAATACTGTGAAATATGGAACTGCAAAATATGTGACAACATTGCACTCTACTGGCCCAGTGAAGCATGCTGTGACCCTTTCATGTTAGATTTCAGCTCACGTGCATCTGGATGAAGGTTTCATGCCCATTGTTTTAAGGCTAAAGTTTATGCCCAGAATTTAAATGTGGAAGGTGCTTTATTGCTCTGGTTTCTGCTAGAGTGTATATGTGAAATGCCTTGTATTGTTGTAAGTTTCTGAGCAGCTGTTAGATTGCTAAATAATGCAGTTTATGGCCTGAGAACTCAGACCAGGTGTTAAGATGATGCAATATGAATACAGGGAAAATCTAAGTGTCAAAAATGATGTAATTTGGGAGGACCTTAGAGACATGTTTGTTAGTAATGTTTAAATACTATTTCTCACAAGAGACTGAGAGCATTTTGATCTTGGATATCTAACTCAGCACTCTGCCTAAGCTCACATGTAAGTTTCTAGCACTGTGATTTCTTGTAGGAATAGTTAAAGCTAATAAAGATTAATTAGGTATTTTTCTTTGAAATCAGACCTGTCCTACTGTATTATTTTAAGTTATTGTGTGATCTGTGAACTCTTAGATATCTCTGTGGTGTAGTAGTTTTGTCTTGTGTTTTAATTATTTATTATTAAATATTTTTAAAACCTTCTACCTGTGGCTGGTTTATGTAGAGATAAAGTATGCTTTAGAGTATGTTATATATTTACAGAGTTTATTGTAATAAGTAATTCCAATAAGCCTTGAGAATGACTAGTCATACTACATTTGGATTATAATATTGCACAGTAATAGTTGGACACCATTTTAAGGGGCTTTTAGTAGCTGATAATTAACTGGGTGGTGGCAGGAATTACTACTGTATAGTCTGGGTAATAGGGGCACAGCTGCAGAACCTGTACCAGCCTTTTCCCAGGAAAGTCTGTGTGGTCGTATAACCTCTTCTCAAAGTGTGTGTGTGTGTTTGTATCAGCTACCTGGGCAGAGACACGAAACACTGTTTGGACAGAGGGGGTACTGGAGGTTTTAGCTTGCCCAGTTAGGCTGAGACCTGGACCCTATAGCTGTGCCAGTGGGGGGTCTTATTGGGGACCTGGTGAGCAAAGGAGCAACCAGCCCCAGACTGTGATCTCTGTGTGCACTTAAGGGAAATTGTACTTTACTGTGTGTATTGGTTATCCTTTCCTCTCTTTTAGGAGATGACCTCCCTGGTGATAGTGGTGATGATTGACGCTCCTTGATTGCTTGGCCAGGGCACGATCATCACAAGTGTTTGGCAGTGGTGGGATCTACTTCACATACAAATTGGCTTGTAGTGGTGTGGGTAGAGTGAATTTCTGTAGCTTATGTACAGTGATCTCTAAAAGTGTTTGGTATTCTAAAACAGCTATGCAGTGTATACTCAGAGTTCAGATCACAATTGTTTTATTTCTTTTGTTAGCTTAGTGTCAGTCAGGGTGAGTAGGCAGCATGTCACCAGAAGAGTATGAAAAGCTGACAAGGAGCCAGCTGATGGAGATGTGCCAGGCTAGGGAGCTGGTGCAGGGAAACCTGACTAAAGCAGACCTGATTGCAGCCTTGGTTACAGCAGCATCAGGGAACAGCAGCCTGGAGGACAATCTTACTGACAGTAGAGATACAATATCCTCGGAGAATAGACAGCTCAACCTTTCTGCAGTGGACTTAAAATTCCAGCAGGAGCTAAAGAGACTTGAGTTGGAGGCCAGGCATATGGAACTAGAAGCAGCAGAGAAAATGAGGAGTCTGCAAGCTGAGGAAAATGAACGGCAGAGGAGAAATGAGACGGAAATGCTGACTCTTTGCCAGAGTCATGGAGGTAATGGGGAAGGGAGTAACTGGACCTCAGAAGCACAAAAGATCAATACATTTTTTCCACAGTTTAAAGAGGGGGATAATTTTGATAGCTTCATTCATATGTTTGAGTGGGTATGTAAACAGTATGAAGTTGACCAAGGGCTCTGGGTACGGTTCCTGACCCCCTTACTCCATGGTAAAGCTGTAACTTCTTTAGCAAAAATGCATGACACTGACTGTTTTGATTATACTACTGTAAAAAGACACTTATTGGAATGTTTTAAGCTAACACCTGAAATGTATAGCAAAAAGTTTTGTGAGCATAGACGCATGCAAGGCTGATGAAAATGTATGTGAATATGTTGCTGAACTAAGCACTTATTTTAATAGCTGGGTGAGTGGATTTCAGGTGACCACTTTTGAAGGGCTGGCAGACCTTTTGGTAAGGGAACAAGCCCCTTAGCACTTTGCCTGAGGACATGAGGAACTGGTTAGCTGATAGACAATGTGCTACTTCATGTGAGTTGGAGAAGGAGGGAGACCTATACCTGGCCAAAAGGGCAGCCCTGTGTAAGAAGGGGACCCACAGTACTGCTCATGGGTCTAAAGGAACCCATGATGGGCAGCACAGACTACCCCAACAGAATCCGCCAGTAGCAGGGGGAGCCACTAGTCCAGGTAGACTTCCAGGAGCTAGAGTTAAATGTTTTGAATGCAACCAGTGGGGCCATGTGGCATACAGATATCCATGGAGGCAAGGTGGGGAACCAAAGGTGAGGGAGCCATTAAGTGGGAAAGACAAAATGCCAACAGTATGTTGTCTTGAGACAACAGGGGTATGGAACTACCATCCTGCAGATGTCCTGAGAGGGAAGGATTTGGATGAGGCAGTACTATGTACTTATGCAGTTACATGCAGTGAGGCTAGGAGACAAGCATGTGGGTCTGGTAGCCTGCAGGAAACCCAGACAGACTGCATACTTGCAGCCAGGACTGCTGAGGTGGTTACTTCAAGGAGTGAGCTACACTGTAGCAGAGAGACTGAATGTGAGCCACAAATGCTTGTGGGTACTGATGTTCCCTTGGACAGGGTAACTGCAAAGGTAGAGGTGAGTAGTAGTACCAAGGCTGACAGTAAAGCACTACTGTCAGAGGATGCCAGACTTCCAGTGGAACGGGAGCTGGGAAGGGTTACAAGGAGAGACTTGAGACATGCTCAGCTCTCAGACCCTACATTGCAAGGCCTGAGGCAGGTAGCTAGGGAGGCACCTGATCCTCAGGGGAAGGGGGAATCTGTATATTGGAACAAAGGGTTACTGTACAGAGAGTGGAACCCTATGGGAGGGCTAGAAGGTGAAAGAGTATAGCAGTTGGTAGTGCCTAGAGCTTACCGTCTGGCGCTTCTAGCCATAGCCCATGATATTTCCTTTGCAGGTCATATGGGCATAAAACATACAAAGAGGCATATTATGCAAAACTTCTATTGGCCTGGTATTTTTAGAGATGTAACAGGATACTGCAGGTCCTGTGAGCAGAGCCAAAAAGTAGGCAAGGCAGGAGACAAAGTGAGAGCTCCTTTGATGCCCTTTGCAGGTGACTGAGGGGCCATTTCAGAGGGTAGCTCTGGATATTGTGGGTCCTCTGAGTACCACAAGTTTCACAGGGAAAATGTATATCCTAGTGATTGTAGATTATGCTACGCGATACCCTGAAACAGTGGCTTTGTCCTCCATTGAGGCAGAGAAGGTGGCAAACGCTTTGCTAGAGATTTTCATCAGGGTAGGTTTCCCAAAGAAATACTGTCTGACAGAGGTGCCAATTTTATGTCAGACCTGCTGGCTTGTCTGTAGAAGTCCTGTGGGGTGAAGCACATGAAGACCACCCCATACCATACCCAGACTAATGGTCTTGTTGAGAGGTTAAACTGTTATCAGCTTCTTTGATAATAATGTGTTCATTTTGTTGTAGTGCTCTCAGAGAATTACATTCCTCATATGTTAAATTATATATTTTTTCTTAAGAGTGTCAGTCAGGTTTAACTCTACAATCAAGTCCATGCTACGGATATTTGCAGATCAGTTTAAGAGGGAGTGGGACAAATATTTGCCCCATCACTTGTTTGCTTACAGAGAGTTTCCCCAGGAATCTACAGGTTTTTCACCCTTTGAGTTGCTGTATGGGCATAGGATGAGGGGACTTCTATATTTAATTTAAGATGGGTGAAAAGGTGAGTGTGAGTCTCATAAGGAGTCTGTTGTGGCATAAGTCCTGAACCTCAGGTCAAGGCTCAGGGAACTCATGGGCTTCGCCCAGGAGAACCTGGCAGAAGCCCAACAACAGAAAAAGGTGTGGTATGACAGGAATGCTCGAGCTAGAGAGTATGCTGTAGGGCAGCAGGTGATAGTTCTCATTCCTCTCAGACACAACAAGTTGCAGGCAGCTTAGGAGGGACCCTACAAGGTGGTAAGAAAGGTATGTGATGTTAACTATATGGTGGAAGTGCTAGACAGATGGCAGGGGCACAAATTGTACTATGTTAACATGATGAAACCTTACCATGATAGGGAGGCCCCTGTGTTGAGCATTTGCAGTGGATTGCAGGAGGAGTCCGAGAGAGATCTTGTGACTGATCTACACAGTGAGGCTCGGGCTGACACCTCAGTGGAAGGGGTAGCAATGTCCCAGCAGCTATCTCCTACCCAGGTTCGAGAAATCTGAGCATTGTTGCAGGAGTTTGGGGGCAGGTTCACCAGGAAATCAGGGAGCACCCACCTGGTGCAGCACTACGTGGATACAGGACCACAAAGGCCTATCAGTGAGGCCCCTTATAGGGTGCCTGAGAGAGTCAAACAGACTCTGAGGGAGGAGGTACAGGAGATGTTGGAACTAGGGGTGATTCAAGAGTCCAACAGTCCCTGGGCCTCACCAGTGGTGTTGGTACCAAAGAAGGATGGCAGCAACATGTTCTGTGTGGATTACAGGAAATTAAATAGTCACACAGAGTCAGATGCTTACCCCATGCCTAGGACAGATGAGGCCCTAGAGCAGCTGGGTGGGGCTACGTATCTTACAACCATTGATCTTACCAAGGGTTACTGGCAGATGTCTTTGACACCCACTGCTAGAGAGAAGTCAGCCTTTGTGACTCATTTTGGCTTTGTATGAGTTCACAAAGAAGCTCTTTGGGATGAAGAATGACCCAGCGACCTTCCAGAGGCTGGTAGATCATATCTTAGCAGAAGCAGAATGGTTTGCCCTTACTTACATGGATGATATTGCTATCTACAGCCATTCCTGGCAAGAGCACCTTCAGCATGTCAGGGAGGTGCTGGGCAGACTACAGCGGGCAGAGTTGACCATTAAGCTGAGCAAATGGCAGGTGGGTATGACAGAGGTCTCCTACCTAGGACATAGAGTGGGGCATGGTATGATAAGGCCAGAACCTGCCAAAGTGGAAGCTATTGAGGCATGGCCTGCATCTGTTACCAGAAAGCAGGTGAGGGCATTCTTGGGGACAGCAGGGTACTACAGAAAGTTATTTCCCAATTATAGTACCATAGCTGCTCCCCTCACAGACCTGACAAGGAAGAACAGGCCAGATAAGGTAGTGTGGACCCCAGCATGTGATCAGACATTTCAGAAGCTTAAGGAAGCTTTGGGAGGACCCCCTGTGTTAGCCAGTCCAGACTACAGAAAATAATTTGTTGTGCAGGTGGATGCTTCAAACTATGGGGTGGGGGCTGTACTTAGCCAGATTTCTTCAGAGGGAGAAGAGCACACAGTGGTTTATCTCAGTTGTAGGCTCCAACCCAGGGAGGAATGCTATGCAATGGTTGAAAAGGAATGTCTAGCCATAGTGTGGGCACTACAAAAACTTCAGCCTTATCTGTATGGAAGAACTTTCACTGTAATGACAGATCACAACCCTCTAACATGGTTAAACAGAGCCTGTCAGCAAAATGCCAAGTTGCTAAGATGGAGTCTGGGGTTGCAAGCATATATGTCAGTGCAGCACCACAGTGGGAGTAGCAATGCCAATGCAGATGGGCTCTCAAGACAGGGAATGGGGTGAGGTACACCCAGACAGACGTGTCACTCTCAAGCGATGTTTACCAAGGGGCACTTGAAAAACTTGCTTGAGTTTCCCGGGGGGAAGAGATGTGATGACTGGGGAGAGATGGGCAAAGGCTGCCTGCCTAGTCAAATAGAATTTGATATATAATTCTGGTATTTGTAAATAAATGTAAAATACAGGCATGTTTTCTTGAGTGTAAAAGAATACTGTGAAATGTGGAACTGCAAAATATTTGACAGCATTACACTCTACTGGCCCAGTGAAGCATGTTGTGAGCCTTTCATGTTAGAATTCAGCTCCAGTGCATCTGGATGAAGGTTTCATGCCCATTGTTTTAAGGCTAAAGTTTATGACCAGAATTTACATATGGAAGGTGCTTTATTGCTCTGGTTTCTGCTAGAGTATATATGTGAAATGCCTTGTGTTGTTGTAAGTTTCTGAGCTTAGATTGCTAAATAATGCAGTTTGTGGCCTGAGAACTCAGACCAGGTGTTAAGATGATGCAATATGAATACTGGGAAAATCTAAGGGTCACAAATTATGTAATTTGGGAGGGCCTTAGAGACATGTTTATTAGTAATATTTAAATACTATTTCTCACAAGAGACTGAGAGCATTTTGGTCTTGGATATCTAACTCAGCACTCTGCCTAAGTTTACATGTAAGTTTCTAGGACCATGATTAATCATAGGAATAGTTAACGCTAGTAAAGATTAATTAGGTATTTTTCTTTGAAATCCGACCTGTCCTACTGTATTATTTTAAGTTTCTGTGTGATCTGTGAACTCTTAGATATCTTTGTGGTGTAGTAGTTTTGTCTTGGGTTTTAATTATTTATTATTAAATATTTTTAAAACCTTCTACCTGAGGCTGGTTTATGTAGAGATAAAGTATGCTTTAGAGTACATTATATATTTATAGAGTTTATTGTAATAAGCCCTTCCAATAAGCCTTGATACTGATTAGTCATATTACCTTTGGATTATAATATGGCACAGTAATAATTGGATACCCTTTTAAGGGCATTTTAGTAGATGGTAATTAACTGGGTGCTGGCAGGAATTACTACCATATGGTCTGGGTAATAGGGGCACTGCTGGAGAACCTGTGCCAGCCTTTTCCCAGGAAAGTCTGTGTGGTTGTGTAACCTCTTCTCAAAGTGTTTGTGTGTGTGTTTGTATCAGCTACCTGGGCAGAGTCATGAAGCACTGGTTGGATAGAGGGGGTACTGGAGGTTTTAGCTTGCCCAGTTTGGCTGAGACCTGGACCCTATAGCTGTGCCAGTGGAGAGTCTTATTGGGGACCTGGTGAGCAAAGGAGCAACCAGCCCCAGACTGACTGTGATCTCTGTGCACTTAAGGAAAATTGTACTTTACTGTGTGTATTAATTATCCTTTCCTCTCTTTTAGGAGATGACCTAACTGGTGTTAGTGGTGAGGATTGAGGCTCCTTGATTGCTGGGCCAGGGCACGGTCGTCACAAGTGTTTGGCAGTGGTGGGAACTACTTCACATACTGATTGGCTTGTAGTGGTGTGGGTAGAGCGAATTCTTGTAGCTTATGTACAGTGATCTCTAAAAGTGTTTTGTACCTTAAAACAGCCACGCAGTGCATACAAAGAGTTCTGATCACAATTGTTTTACTTCTTTTGTTAGCTTAGTGTTAGTCAGGGTGAGCAGGCAGCATGTCAGCAGAAGAGTATGAACAGCTAACAAGGAGCCAGCTGGCGGAGATGTGCCAGGCTAGGGGGACTGGTGCATGGAAACCTGACTAAAGCAGACCTGATTGCAGCCTTGGTTACAGCTACATCAGAGAACAGCAGCCTGGAGGACAGTCAGACTGACAGTGGAGATACAATATCCTCAGAGAATGAACAGTTCACCCTTTCTGCAGTGGACTTAAAAATCCAGCTGGAGCTAAAGAGACTTGAGTTGGAGGCCTGGTGTATGGAACTAGATGCAGCTGAGAAAATGAGGAGTCTACAATCTGATGAAAATGAATGGCAGATGAGGCATGAGAGGGAAATGCTGACAATTCGACAGAGTCATGGAGGTAATGGGGATGGGAGTAACTGGCCCCCAGAAGCACAAAAGGTCAGTAAATTTCTTCCACAGTTTAAAGAGGGGGATCATTTTGATAGCTTCATTCATATGTTTGAGCGGGTATGTAAACAGTATGAAGTTCACCAAGGTCTCTGGGCACGGTTCCTGACCCTCTTACTCCATAGTAAAGCTATACCTTCTTTAGAAAAAATAACTAGTAACCACCAATAGACATGCACAGACCAAAGAAAAGAAAACAAACAGCCTTGGCTCCAGAAAAGGACCTGGAACACCATGTTTGAGTTTGTTGTTACTTGTTCTATTCAGCAGTAGGAATACACCAGTACTGTAACAAGCCCACGTTTAGCTCAACGAACAAGAACATAAATGATGCTGGAATCCAGAGCAGTAAATGCACAGTAACCTTTTTAATAAAATCACAAAAACATTTAAAAAGGTCTTAGGTAAAAATTACATCAAAACATTAGGGGGAATTGTTGACATTTTATAGAGTAGAAATAACAATAACAGCTTGCTCTCTAACTTCACATCTTTAAGTAAGGACTTACTTAGACCCTTGTACTTCGGTACAATATTACTACTACCATTATTATTACTATCGAAGTGCAAAGGAGGAAGGGGTGTGTTAGCTACATATTATTATTATTTTTTACAAGTGTTGGTCAATTTCTGTGTACATTGTACAAGTCATATAAGACGACTATTACAAGAGGAGTTCGTTAACTGATACGACCATTTTTTTAAAAAGGACTGGCCCAGCGGACCATGTAAACATGATAGCTTAGAAAAAAACACATTTTAACTATTTTAAGTAATATTATGTATACTAACTTTTATATTGCTTGTTATTATGGAACTTTGCCATATATGGAAACTGATGTTTTTTTTTCGTTGTTTAAGGGTTGTCCATTACTTCTTCCTGATAGGACAGGAATGAAGAGGGGACTACTTAAGTGTAATAGGAGCTAGGGTAATTTGTCTGAAGAAGTTCGGGTATTACCCGAACGAAAAACACTTAACAGTTACATGGATTTGTTTTTGTGATTTTATTAAAAAGGTTACTGTGCATTTACTGCTCTGGATTCCAGCATCATTTATGTTCTTGTTCATTGAGCTAAACGTGGGCTTGTTACAGTACTGGTGTATTCCTACTGCTGAATAGAACAAGTAACAACAAACTCAAACGTGGTGTTCCAGGTCCTTTTCCGGAGCCGAGGCTGTTTGTTTTCTTTTCTTTGGTCTGTGCACATCTATTGGTGGTTACTAGTTGCTTTTTTGTAACACCGACGCACCGGAAACATGGACGACTCAACGCTCAGCGACAACGCTGAGAAAGGTAACCTTACACAGCTGCTAGAACTGATGAACCAGCGACTTGACAACTTAACAGCTAAAGTGGACCAAGTTACACAGCAGCAGCGAGCAGGGTACGACCATCATGGGGTAAACAAGAGGAACAGCATGAATAATATTAACAGAGAGCAGAGGAAGGGGTTAGGTCAAAGTACACAACTGTTTGGAGATCAGAGATGCCAAACAGAAGAAGCTGACAGAGGACCCCACAGTACTCTACCTTTGGAGGAGAATTTCAACCAACAAACACACGGGACACACAGGTTGGCCACAATTTTTATATTGCTGTTTGGCTAAACAAAGAGCTAACTTTAGATGAAAGACTGTATAACGAAAATATTAACATTGCAAACAATGACCAAAGCGAAGAGCTTTTGGTAGAAAAACTGAAACAGTTTGATTCTAAATTATTCAAAGTTAAAAAACTGCAGTTAGAGATTAATTACTTAAATAAATGCATCAAGGAGAAAGTGGTTCCCAAGGGATTAAGACATTGTATTTACCCAACTGGGCTGATAGAAGGCTCCCAGTTCCATAAGGAACTTGTAGACTTGTTTAACAAACAGGGGTTAGAACTACTAACAGTGATGGTCAAACACTATGAAATTTCGATTCAAGAGGTTACTGAAGAAACAAGAGTACTTGAAGGGGTTATTAAAACAGACAGTTTATTCCCCCAGTATCAATATGATTATAATAGGTCTTTTGTCACCATAGCCCACCAATTAGAGAAACTGAGAACAGTGCAGGTTGACAAACTACAGAGAGACCTAAAGGCATACAGGGATGGTTATGCTTATCGAAAACCACCTGGGTCTCAGTACCAAAATAATGTGAGGAAGGTGACAAGAGGACGGTACCACCAAACAGGTGGTGAAGGGGAAGCAATGAATAGGCGAGTAAATGACAGTAAAACCCCTGTAATAAACCTAGAAGGAACTGATAGTTCCAACTTTATTGACCAGGATCCACCCTTAGGGGTGAATGAGATGGCTAGTGCAAATACTTTTTACATGGGTGCACGCCCTAAATATAATAGTAACTTTGACCAGAATAACTGCGATGACTTAAATGGATTTAACCAACAACAACAGTCAAAAAACTACAAGAGGGGGAGGGGGGTCCAGTAAGCAACTGGACACCGAACCCCCAGTTCCAACCACAAAGGAGATACAATACCCGCAGCAATGTGAACTAGAACTGACCCCATTTAACTTGGTTTCCAACAAGGAAGGAGACTTTACAATTTTTAACTACACTGACTTTACCCTTGAGCCAGAACTGGTGGAACTACTGGCAAGGGGTTTCACCTTTATTCCTACTGACAGATGCAACTTAGCAGAGCTTTTGATTGATTTTAAACTATTTATACGTAAATTAAACTTGACTGTGTTACTGGGTAACTCATCATACAGTAACAATGAGCTAAAAGTGACTAGCACTTACAATCCACCGACACACCCCATCATCGGGTTGTTTGAATACTTATGTGAAAATGAACTTAGAGAAGTAGTTCACGCCTTTAATAGACATACAAAGAAGGGAAACATCACAATTAAGGAAAAACAACTGTTAACATCATTTTGTAAACTACCTATTAGATCTATGAAACCAGACAAGGGAGGGGGCTTAGTGGTCATGCATAGGGACCATTATATTAAGAAAATATCTTTACTGTTAGAGAAAGACACTTACCAGGAGGTAAGCATTAATGAAATGAATGGGGCACACAACAGGATTAAGATGTTTTTAAACGACCTGTTTATAGACGGGTTGATTGACAGCCAAATGGCCCATTATTTGTCTTTACTAGCACCTAGGATACCTCAACTTTTTGGTATACCTAAGACCCACAAAAGTACATGGGACCCCCCATTTAGAGCACTGGTAGATGGTAGACAATCCATTACCTACCCATGTGCGAAACTCGCTGACTCAATTTTGAGTAAATACGTTAAAAGGGAGAGTCAAATTTGCAAGGACTCATGGTCCTTTCTGGAGGAAATTAACACAGTACATTTTGAGGAGGATAATACTTTCCTTACAGTTGATGTCTGCGATCTTTACTCCAGTATACCTCACAATACAGGAGTAGAATGGGTGGTGGAACACATGAGATCTAAAGGGGCTTTGGACAATGAGATGTTACTGGTCGAACAACTGTTAGACATTATTCTACAGAACAACTACCTCAGATTTAACAACAAATTGTATCTACAAAAATTGGGGTAGCTATGGGGACACCAGTTGGCGCAAGTTTTGCCAACTTGGTCATGGCATATTGGGAGACCAGGTTCATTTTCAATAGTCCACACTTTAAGGTAGTAAAAGTCTACAAGAGATTTTTAGATGACATCTTTATGATGTTAAAAGGTGACCAACAAGTGGCCAAGGAATTAGTAGACTTTTTTAACCAGACAACCCCTTTTTTGAAATTTACTCAAAACTACCAAGACAAGAGGATCAACTTTTTAGACATTGACCTTGAGAAAGATGAGACCAACAAGGTTTACACTGCTAAGATTTATAGAAAGAGTACTTTTTCAAACTCCCTCTTACATTTTACTAGTGAACACCCAATACATCAGAAAAATCGGTGGTTAAGGGCCAACTAGTGAGAGCGGCTAGGATGGTGACCACCGAGGAGGAGTTTGAAAAGGAAACCAAACTTTTGTTTGATATATTTTTGCACAGGGGTTATCTGGTTAGATTTTTGGAAGGGATTTTTGAGGAGGTTACTAGGAAAAGAGCAGAAGGTACATACAAACCAATTTTAGGCCTCCACTTGTTAAATGAAGTAAATGGAGAAAACACTGGAATGGACAATAGGGTCAACTTAATAAGGAAACAGGAGGGAGAAGACAATATAAAGGTGGGAACAACTTCACAAGAGAACAATACTAAGAATAAGTACCTAATGTCTTTTACTTTTACATACACCCCAGTAGCTAAAGATGTACAAAAAGTGGTTAGAAAATGTTGGTTTTATTTGTCCCTAAACAAGGAAATTTTTGACCGCATAGGTGAGTACCCGTGCATTAGTTTCAAAGAGGACAAAATTTGAAACAAATTCTTGAAAAAGGTCAGGATAGATTGAGGAAGGAAGAGGAAGGGGGTACTCGCAAGTGCGGTCATTGTAACCAATGTAAATATATTACATGTGGTAACAAATTTAAGATTAGAGGTGAGACTTTTTTTACACAATATACTTACAAATGTAATACAAGAAGTGTGGTTTATATTGTTGAATGCCATGTCTGCCAAGCATTTTACGTAGGTAAGACAGATCGTAGACTGAAAGACCGGATCTACGAACACGTATATGCCATTAGTAAGAAAAATACCAACAATGCATTAGCAAACCATTGTGAGCAAAAAGAAGGACACCACTTTAAATTTAGGGTCATATCACAAATTAGGCAGAGTATAGAAAATAAATGGGGGGGGTCAATGATAGTTTAGTTAAACTACTATTAGAAAGGAGTGAATTGAATTGGCAACTTAGACTTAATGCACACACAGAACCCGGGTTAAATGAAGCTTGCAACATAGCATGCATTTTAAAATTAAAAAGTTTATATAGATAATACGGTTATATTGCAAAAGGGGACTGAGTATTATTGATTTCAAATAGAACAGAATTAAATATAGAATAGAGTTTTATAAAAATGTTTTTACAAAAACACATGCATATACTCTGGTACTTTTTGCATATATTTTTTTTGGCATTAAAAATTTATATACCTTTATGCTAACACACACATTCTGTATTAGCATGGAGGTATTTTTATTTTTTAATCATCAATTTTTATATATAGACAAGCAGACACACACTATATATGCATAAATATTGTTATATTTAAATATTTTATATGGTTAAAACATTATATATATATAAAAACATACTTTTTATACGGGTTAATACATTGCCATTTTAGGTGAGCACTAAACAGGATTGTTTTAATTAGGTAACAAGTTAAAAAGGTCTTAGGTAAAAATTACATCAAAACATTAGGGGGAATTGTTGACATTTTATAGAGTAGAAATAACAATAACAGCTTGCTCTCTAACTTCACATCTTTAAGTAAGGACTTACTTAGACCCTTGTACTTCGGTACAATATTACTACTACCATTATTATTACTATCGAAGTGCAAAGGAGGAAGGGGTGTGTTAGCTACATATTATTATTATTTTTTACAAGTGTTGGTCAATTTCTGTGTACATTGTACAAGTCATATAAGACAGCTATTACAAGAGGAGTTCGTTAACTGATACGACCATTATTTAAAAAGGACTGGCCCAGCGGACCATGTAAACATGATAGCTTAGAAAAAAACACATTTTAACTATTTTAAGTAATATTATGTATACTAACTTTTATATTGCTTGTTATTATGGAACTTTGCCATATACGGAAACTGATGGGGTTTTTTCGTTGTTTAAGGGTTGTCCATTACTTCTTCCTGATAGGACAGGAATGAAGAGGGGACTACTTAAGTGTAATAGGAGCTAGGGTAATTTGTCTGAAGAAGTTCGGGTATTACCCGAACGAAAAGCACTTAGTTATGTGGATTTGTTTTTGTGATTTTATTAAAAAGGTTACTGTGCATTTACTGCTCTGGATTCCAGCATCATTTATGTTCTTGTTCGTTGAGCTAAACGTGGGCTTGTTACAGTACTTGTGTATTCCTACTGCTGAATAGAACAAGTAACAACAAACTCAAACATGGTGTTCCAGGTCCTTTTCCGGAGCCGAGGCAGTTTGTTTTCTTTTCTTTAGAAAAAATGCATGACACTGACTGTTTTGATTATACTGCTGTACAAAAACACTTTTTGGAATGTTTTAAGCTAACACCTGAAATGTATAGGAAAAAGTTTTGTGAGCATAGACGCATGCAAGGCAGATGAAAATGTATGTGAATATGTTGCAGAACTAAGCACTTATTTTCATAGCTGGGTGAGTGGATGTCAGGTCACCACTTTTAAAAGGCTGGCAGACCTTTTGGTAAGGGAACAAGCCCTTAGCACTTTGCCTGAGGACATGAGAATCTGGTTAGCTGATAGACAATGTGCGCCTTTAGATGAGTTGGGGAAGGAGCGAGATCTATACCTGGCCAGTAGGGCATCCCTGCACAGGAAGGGGACCCCAGTACTGCTCATGGGTCTAAAGGAACCCATGATGGGCAGCACAGACTGCCCCAACAGAATCCTCCAGTAGCAGGTGAAGCCACTAGTCCAGGTACACGTCCAGGAGCTAGGGTTAAATGCTTTGAATGCAACCAGTGGGGCCATGTGGCATATA